>NW_026060884.1:600000-780000 GCF_929443795.1 Astur gentilis | reverse complement strand
ATGTGTCGAGCTACTTACTTGGAGGAGTCTGGGGCAGGTAGCTGGGATCTCCGGTCCTGAACGCAGAGGTCAAAACATTCTGGGATGACGCCTGGGAGGACTCTTGGGTTGATCCCAGAGAAGAGAGCTTCCTGCAAAAGAGAAGAATCATCTAGGGTAGCCTCATTAGACAAGTCTGGGGCTGCTACCTGGGATCTCCGGTCCTTATAAGAAAAGGCCAAAAGACGCTAGGAGACGTCTGGAAGGAATCACAGGGAATCCAGGAGGGCAGAGGTTCCTCCAAAAAAGAAAAAAACCTCAACGGTAGCTTCCTTGGAGGAGTCTGGGGCTTCTACCTGACCCCTTAGGTAGGTAAAGCAGAAGACAGAAGACTGTGGGAGATGCCTGGGAGGAGTCTCAGGTGGCTGTCGGAGTTGAGAGATTTCTCTACAGGAGAACAAAAATGTCTCGAGCTACTTACTTGGAGGAGTCTGGGGCAGGTAGCTGGGATCTCCGGTCACGAACGCAGAGGTCAAAACGTTCTGGGATGACGCCTGGGAGGAGTCTTGGGTCGATCCCGGAGAAGAGAGCTTCCTGCAAAAGAGAAGAATCATCTAGGGTAGCCTCATTAGACAAATCTGGGGCTGCTACCTGAGATCTCCGGTCCTTATAAGAAAAGGCCAAAAGACTCTAGGAGACGTCTGGAAGGAATCACAGGGGATCCCAGAGGGCACAGGCTCCTCCAAAACAGAAAAAAGCCTCAACAGTAGCTTCCTAAGAGGAGTCTGGGGCTTCTACCTGACCCCTTAGGTAGGTAAAGCAGAGGACAGAAGACTGTGGGAGATGCCTGGGAGGAGTCTCAGGTGGCTGACGGAGTTGAGAGATTTCTCTACAGGAGAACAAAAATGTCTCGAGCTACTTACTTGGAGGAGTCTGGGGCAGGTAGCTGGGATCTCCGGTCCCGAACGCAGAGGTCAAAACATTCTGGGATGACGCCTGGGAGGAGTCTTGGGTTGATTCCGGAGAAGAGAGCTTCCTGCAAAAGAGAAGAATCATCTAGGGTAGCCTCATTAAACAAGTCTGGGGCTGCTACCTGCGATCTCGGGTCCTTATAAGAAAAGGCCAAAAGACTCTAGGAGACGTCTGGAAGGAATCAAAGGGGATCCCGGAGGGCAGTGTTTCCTCCAAAAAAGAAAAAAGCCTCAACGGTAGCTTCCTTGGAGGAGTCTGGGGTTTCTACCTGACCCCTTAGGTAGGTAAAGCAGAGGACAGAAGACTGTGGGAGATGCCTGGGAGGAGTCTCAGGTGCCTGTCGGAGTTGAGGGATTTCTCTACAGGAGAACAAAAATGTCTCGAGCTACTTACTTGGAGGAGTCTGGGGCAGGTAGATGGGATCTCCGGTCCCGAACGCAGATGTCAAAACGTTCTGGGATGACGCCTGGGAGGAGTCTTGGGTCGATCCCAGAGAAGAGAGCTTCCTGCAAAAGAGAAGAATCATCTAGGGTAGCCTCATTAGACAAGTCTGGGGCTGCTACCTGGGATCTCCGGTCCTTATAAGAAAAGGCCAAAAGACGCTAGGAGACGTCTGGAAGGAATCACAGGGGATCCCGGAGGTCAGAGGCTCCTCGAAAAAAAGAAAAAAACCTCAACGGTAGCTTCCTTGGAGGAGTCTGGGGCTTCTACCTGACCCCTTAGGTAGGTAAAGCAGAGGACAGAAGACTGTGGGAGATGCCTGGGAGGAGTCTCAGGTGGCTGTCGGAGTTGAGAGATTTCTCTACAGGAGAACAAAAATGTCTCGAGCTACTTACCTGGAGGAGTCTGGGGCAGGTAGCTGGGATCTCCGGTCCCGAACGCAGAGGTAAAAATGTTCTGGGATGACGCCTGGGAGGAGTCTTGGGTCGATCCCGGAGAAGAGAGCTTCCTGCAAGAGAGAAGAATCATCTAGGGTAGCCTCATTAGACAAGTCTGGGGCTGCTACCTGCGATCTCGGGTCCTTATAAGAAATGCCCAAAAGACTCTAGGAGACGTCTGGAAGGAATCACAGGGGATCCCGGAGGGCAGAGGTTCCTCCAAAAAAGAAAAAAACGTCAACGGTAGCTTCCTTGGAGGAGTCTAGGGCTTCTACCTGACCCCTTAGGTAGGTAAAGCAGAGGACAGAAGACTGTGGGAGATGCCTGGGAGGAGTCTCAGGTGGCTGTCGGAGTTGAGAGATTTCTCTACAGGAGAACAAAAATGTCTCGAGCTACTTACTTGGAGGAGTCTGGGGCAGGTAGCTGGGATCTCCGGTCCCGAACGCAGAGGTCAAAATGTTCTGGGATGACGCCTGGGAGGAGTCTTGGGTCAATCCTGGAGAAGAGAGCTTCCTGCAAAACAGAAGAATCATCTAGGGTAGCCTCATTAGACAAGTCTGGGGCTGCTACCTGCGATCTCCGGTCCTTATAAGAAAAGGCCAAAAGACTCTAGGAGACGTCTGGAAGGAATCACAGGGGATCCCAGAGGGCACAGGCTCCGCCAAAACAGAAAAAACCTCAACGGTAGCTTCCTAAGAGGAGTCTGGGGCTTCTACCTGACCCCTTAGGTAGGTAAAGCAGAGGACAGAAGACTGTGGGAGATGCCTGGGAGGAGTCTCAGGTGGCTGTCGGAGTTGAGAGATTTCTCTACAGGAGAACAAAAATGTCTCGAGCTACTTACTTGGAGGAGTCTGGGGCAGGTAGCTGGGATCTCCGGTCCTGAACGCAGAGGTCAAAACATTCTGGGATGACGCCTGGGAGGACTCTTGGGTTGATCCCAGAGAAGAGAGCTTCCTGCAAAAGAGAAGAATCATCTAGGGTAGCCTCATTAGACAAGTCTGGGGCTGCTACCTGGGATCTCCGGTCCTTATAAGAAAAGGCCAAAAGACGCTAGGAGACGTCTGGAAGGAATCACAGGGAATCCAGGAGGGCAGAGGTTCCTCCAAAAAAGAAAAAAACCTCAACGGTAGCTTCCTTGGAGGAGTCTGGGGCTTCTACCTGACCCCTTAGGTAGGTAAAGCAGAAGACAGAAGACTGTGGGAGATGCCTGGGAGGAGTCTCAGGTGGCTGTCGGAGTTGAGAGATTTCTCTACAGGAGAACAAAAATGTCTCGAGCTACTTACTTGGAGGAGTCTGGGGCAGGTAGCTGGGATCTCCGGTCCTGAACGCAGAGGTCAAAACATTCTGGGATGACGCCTGGGAGGACTCTTGGGTTGATCCCAGAGAAGAGAGCTTCCTGCAAAAGAGAAGAATCATCTAGGGTAGCCTCATTAGACAAGTCTGGGGCTGCTACCTGCGATCTCGGGTCCTTATAAGAAAAGGCCAAAAGACTCTAGGAGACGTCTGGAAGGAATCACAGGGGATCCCAGAGGGCACAGGCTCCTCCAAAACAGAAAAAAGCCTCAACAGTAGCTTCCTAAGAGGAGTCTGGGGCTTCTACCTGACCCCTTAGGTAGGTAAAGCAGAGGACAGAAGACTGTGGGAGATGCCTGGGAGGAGTCTCAGGTGGCTGTCGGAGTTGAGAGATTTCTCTACAGGAGAACAAAAATGTCTCGAGCTACTTACTTGGAGGAGTCTGGGGCAGGTAGCTGGGATCTCCGGTCCCGAACGCAGAGGTCAAAACGTTCTGGGATGACGCCTGGGAGGAGTCTTGGGTTGATTCCGGAGAAGAGAGCTTCCTGCAAAAGAGAAGAATCATCTAGGGTAGCCTCATTAAACAAGTCTGGGGCTGCTACCTGCGATCTCGGGTCCTTATAAGAAAAGGCCAAAAGACTCTAGGAGACGTCTGGAAGGAATCAAAGGGGATCCCGGAGGGCAGTGTTTCCTCCAAAAAAGAAAAAAGCCTCAACGGTAGCTTCCTTGGAGGAGTCTGGGGTTTCTACCTGACCCCTTAGGTAGGTAAAGCAGAGGACAGAAGACTGTGGGAGATGCCTGGGAGGAGTCTCAGGTGCCTGTCGGAGTTGAGGGATTTCTCTACAGGAGAACAAAAATGTCTCGAGCTACTTACTTGGAGGAGTCTGGGGCAGGTAGATGGGATCTCCGGTCCCGAACGCAGATGTCAAAACGTTCTGGGATGACGCCTGGGAGGAGTCTTGGGTCGATCCCAGAGAAGAGAGCTTCCTGCAAAAGAGAAGAATCATCTAGGGTAGCCTCATTAGACAAGTCTGGGGCTGCTACCTGGGATCTCCGGTCCTTATAAGAAAAGGCCAAAAGACACTAGGAGACGTCTGGAAGGAATCACAGGGAATCCCGGAGGTCAGAGGCTCCTCGAAAAAAAGAAAAAAACCTCAACGGTAGCTTCCTTGGAGGAGTCTGGGGCTTCTACCTGACCCCTTAGGTAGGTAAAGCAGAGGACAGAAGACTGTGGGAGATGCCTGGGAGGAGTCTCAGGTGGCTGTCGGAGTTGAGAGATTTCTCTACAGGAGAACAAAAATGTCTCGAGCTACTTACCTGGAGGAGTGTGGGGCAGGTAGCTGGGATCTCCGGTCCCGAACGCAGAGGTAAAAATGTTCTGGGATGACGCCTGGGAGGAGTCTTGGGTCGATCCCGGAGAAGAGAGCTTCCTGCAAGAGAGAAGAATCATCTAGGGTAGCCTCATTAGACAAGTCTGGGGCTGCTACCTGCGATCTCGGGTCCTTATAAGAAATGCCCAAAAGACTCTAGGAGACGTCTGGAAGGAATCACAGGGGATCCCGGAGGGCAGAGGTTCCTCCAAAAAAGAAAAAAACGTCAACGGTAGCTTCCTTGGAGGAGTCTGGGGCTTCTACCTGACCCCTTAGGTAGGTAAAGCAGAGGACAGAAGACTGTGGGAGATGCCTGGGAGGAGTCTCAGGTGGCTGTCGGAGTTGAGAGATTTCTCTACAGGAGAACAAAAATGTCTCGAGCAACTTACTTGGAGGAGTCTGGGGCAGGTAGCTGGGATCTCCGGTCCCGAATGCAGAGGTCAAAATGTTCTGGGATGACGCCTGGGAGGAGTCTTGGGTCAATCCTGGAGAAGAGAGCTTCCTGCAAAACAGAAGAATCATCTAGGGTAGCCTCATTAGACAAGTCTGGGGCTGCTACCTGCGATCTCCGGTCCTTATAAGAAAAGCCCAAAAGACTCTAGGAGACGTCTGGAAGGAATCACAGGGGATCCCAGAGGGCACAGGCTCCGCCAAAACAGAAAAAACCTCAACGGTAGCTTCCTAAGAGGAGTCTGGGGCTTCTACCTGACCCCTTAGGTAGGTAAAGCAGAGGACAGAAGACTGTGGGAGATGCCTGGGAGGAGTCTCAGGTGGCTGTCGGAGTTGAGAGATTTCTCTACAGGAGAACAAAAATGTCTCGAGCTACTTACTTGGAGGAGTCTGGGGCAGGTAGCTGGGATCTCCGGTCCTGAACGCAGAGGTCAAAACATTCTGGGATGACGCCTGGGAGGACTCTTGGGTTGATCCCAGAGAAGAGAGCTTCCTGCAAAAGAGAAGAATCATCTAGGGTAGCCACATTAGACAAGTCTGGGGCTGCTACCTGGGATCTCCGGTCCTTATAAGAAAAGGCCAAAAGACGCTAGGAGACGTCTGGAAGGAATCACAGGGAATCCAGGAGGGCAGAGGTTCCTCCAAAAAAGAAAAAAACCTCAACGGTAGCTTCCTTGGAGGAGTCTGGGGCTTCTACCTGACCCCTTAGGTAGGTAAAGCAGAAGACAGAAGACTGTGGGAGATGCCTGGGAGGAGTCTCAGGTGGCTGACGGAGTTGAGAGATTTCTCTACAGGAGAACAAAAATGTCTCGAGCTACTTACCTGGAGGAGTCTGGGGCAGGTAGCTGGGATCTCCGGTCCTGAACGCAGAGGTCAAAACATTCTGGGATGACGCCTGGGAGGACTCTTGGGTTGATCCCAGAGAAGAGAGCTTCCTGCAAAAGAGAAGAATCATCTAGGGTAGCCTCATTAGACAAGTCTGGGGCTGCTACCTGGGATCTCCGGTCCTTATAAGAAAAGGCCAAAAGACGCTAGGAGACGTCTGGAAGGAATCACAGGGAATCCAGGAGGGCAGAGGTTCCTCCAAAAAAGAAAAAAACCTCAACGGTAGCTTCCTTGGAGGAGTCTGGGGCTTCTACCTGACCCCTTAGGTAGGTAAAGCAGAAGACAGAAGACTGTGGGAGATGCCTGGGAGGAGTCTCAGGTGGCTGTCGGAGTTGAGAGATTTCTCTACAGGAGAACAAAAATGTCTCGAGCTACTTACTTGGAGGAGTCTGGGGCAGGTAGCTGGGATCTCCGGTCCTGAACGCAGAGGTCAAAACATTCTGGGATGACGCCTGGGAGGACTCTTGGGTTGATCCCAGAGAAGAGAGCTTCCTGCAAAAGAGAAGAATCATCTAGGGTAGCCTCATTAGACAAGTCTGGGGCTGCTACCTGGGATCTCCGGTCCTTATAAGAAAAGGCCAAAAGACGCTAGGAGACGTCTGGTAGGAATCACAGGGAATCCAGGAGGGCAGAGGTTCCTCCAAAAAAGAAAAAAACCTCAACGGTAGCTTCCTTGGAGGAGTCTGGGGCTTCTACCTGACCCCTTAGGTAGGTAAAGCAGAAGACAGAAGACTGTGGGAGATGCCTGGGAGGAGTCTCAGGTGGCTGTCGGAGTTGAGAGATTTCTCTACAGGAGAACAAAAATGTCTCGAGCTACTTACTTGGAGGAGTCTGGGGCAGGTAGATGGGATCTCCGGTCCCGAACGCAGAGGTCAAAACGTTCTGGGATGACGCCTGGGAGGAGTCTTGGGTTGATTCCGGAGAAGAGAGCTTCCTGCAAAAGAGAAGAATCATCTAGGGTAGCCTCATTAAACAAGTCTGGGGCTGCTACCTGGGATCTCCGGTCCTTATAAGAAAAGGCCAAAAGACGCTAGGAGACGTCTGGTAGGAATCACAGGGAATCCAGGAGGGCAGAGGTTCCTCCAAAAAAGAAAAAAACCTCAACGGTAGCTTCCTTGGAGGAGTCTGGGGCTTCTACCTGACCCCTTAGGTAGGTAAAGCAGAAGACAGAAGACTGTGGGAGATGCCTGGGAGGAGTCTCAGGTGGCTGTCGGAGTTGAGAGATTTCTCTACAGGAGAACAAAAATGTCTCGAGCTACTTACTTGGAGGAGTCTGGGGCAGGTAGCTGGGATCTCCGGTCCCGAACGCAGAGGTCAAAACGTTCTGGGATGACGCCTGGGAGGAGTCTTGGGTTGATTCCGGAGAAGAGAGCTTCCTGCAAAAGAGAAGAATCATCTAGGGTAGCCTCATTAAACAAGTCTGGGGCTGCTACCTGCGATCTCGGGTCCTTATAAGAAAAGGCCAAAAGACTCTAGGAGACGTCTGGAAGGAATCAAAGGGGATCCCGGAGGGCAGTGTTTCCTCCAAAAAAGAAAAAAGCCTCAACGGTAGCTTCCTTGGAGGAGTCTGGGGTTTCTACCTGACCCCTTAGGTAGGTAAAGCAGAGGACAGAAGACTGTGGGAGATGCCTGGGAGGAGTCTCAGGTGCCTGTCGGAGTTGAGGGATTTCTCTACAGGAGAACAAAAATGTCTCGAGCTACTTACTTGGAGGAGTCTGGGGCAGGTAGATGGGATCTCCGGTCCCGAACGCAGATGTCAAAACGTTCTGGGATGACGCCTGGGAGGAGTCTTGGGTCGATCCCAGAGAAGAGAGCTTCCTGCAAAAGAGAAGAATCATCTAGGGTAGCCTCATTAGACAAGTCTGGGGCTGCTACCTGGGATCTCCGGTCCTTATAAGAAAAGGCCAAAAGACACTAGGAGACGTCTGGAAGGAATCACAGGGAATCCAGGAGGGCAGAGGCTCCTCGAAAAAAAGAAAAAAACCTCAACGGTAGCTTCCTTGGAGGAGTCTGGGGCTTCTACCTGACCCCTTAGGTAGGTAAAGCAGAGGACAGAAGACTGTGGGAGATGCCTGGGAGGAGTCTCAGGTGGCTGTCGGAGTTGAGAGATTTCTCTACAGGAGAACAAAAATGTCTCGAGCTACTTACCTGGAGGAGTCTGGGGCAGGTAGCTGGGATCTCCGGTCCCGAACGCAGAGGTAAAAATGTTCTGGGATGACGCCTGGGAGGAGTCTTGGGTCGATCCCGGAGAAGAGAGCTTCCTGCAAGAGAGAAGAATCATCTAGGGTAGCCTCATTAAACAAGTCTGGGGCTGCTACCTGCGATCTCGGGTCCTTATAAGAAATGCCCAAAAGACTCTAGGAGACGTCTGGAAGGAATCACAGGGGATCCCGGAGGGCAGAGGTTCCTCCAAAAAAGAAAAAAACGTCAACGGTAGCTTCCTTGGAGGAGTCTAGGGCTTCTACCTGACCCCTTAGGTAGGTAAAGCAGAGGACAGAAGACTGTGGGAGATGCCTGGGAGGAGTCTCAGGTGGCTGTCGGAGTTGAGAGATTTCTCTACAGGAGAACAAAAATGTCTCGAGCAACTTACTTGGAGGAGTCTGGGGCAGGTAGCTGGGATCTCCGGTCCCGAATGCAGAGGTCAAAATGTTCTGGGATGACGCCTGGGAGGAGTCTTGGGTCAATCCTGGAGAAGAGAGCTTCCTGCAAAACAGAAGAATCATCTAGGGTAGCCTCATTAGACAAGTCTGGGGCTGCTACCTGCGATCTCCGGTCCTTATAAGAAAAGCCCAAAAGACTCTAGGAGACGTCTGGAAGGAATCACAGGGGATCCCAGAGGGCACAGGCTCCGCCAAAACAGAAAAAACCTCAACGGTAGCTTCCTAAGAGGAGTCTGGGGCTTCTACCTGACCCCTTAGGTAGGTAAAGCAGAGGACAGAAGACTGTGGGAGATGCCTGGGAGGAGTCTCAGGTGGCTGTCGGAGTTGAGAGATTTCTCTACAGGAGAACAAAAATGTCTCGAGCTACTTACTTGGAGGAGTCTGGGGCAGGTAGCTGGGATCTCCGGTCCTGAACGCAGAGGTCAAAACATTCTGGGATGACGCCTGGGAGGACTCTTGGGTTGATCCCAGAGAAGAGAGCTTCCTGCAAAAGAGAAGAATCCTCTAGGGTAGCCACATTAGACAAGTCTGGGGCTGCTACCTGGGATCTCCGGTCCTTATAAGAAAAGGCCAAAAGACGCTAGGAGACGTCTGGAAGGAATCACAGGGAATCCAGGAGGGCAGAGGTTCCTCCAAAAAAGAAAAAAACCTCAACGGTAGCTTCCTTGGAGGAGTCTGGGGCTTCTACCTGACCCCTTAGGTAGGTAAAGCAGAAGACAGAAGACTGTGGGAGATGCCTGGGAGGAGTCTCAGGTGGCTGACGGAGTTGAGAGATTTCTCTACAGGAGAACAAAAATGTCTCGAGCTACTTACCTGGAGGAGTCTGGGGCAGGTAGCTGGGATCTCCGGTCCTGAACGCAGAGGTCAAAACATTCTGGGATGACGCCTGGGAGGACTCTTGGGTTGATCCCAGAGAAGAGAGCTTCCTGCAAAAGAGAAGAATCATCTAGGGTAGCCTCATTAGACAAGTCTGGGGCTGCTACCTGGGATCTCCGGTCCTTATAAGAAAAGGCCAAAAGACGCTAGGAGACGTCTGGAAGGAATCACAGGGAATCCAGGAGGGCAGAGGTTCCTCCAAAAAAGAAAAAAACCTCAACGGTAGCTTCCTTGGAGGAGTCTGGGGCTTCTACCTGACCCCTTAGGTAGGTAAAGCAGAAGACAGAAGACTGTGGGAGATGCCTGGGAGGAGTCTCAGGTGGCTGTCGGAGTTGAGAGATTTCTCTACAGGAGAACAAAAATGTCTCGAGCTACTTACTTGGAGGAGTCTGGGGCAGGTAGCTGGGATCTCCGGTCCCGAACGCAGAGGTCAAAACGTTCTGGGATGACGCCTGGGAGGAGTCTTGGGTTGATTCCGGAGAAGAGAGCTTCCTGCAAAAGAGAAGAATCATCTAGGGTAGCCTCATTAAACAAGTCTGGGGCTGCTACCTGCGATCTCGGGTCCTTATAAGAAAAGGCCAAAAGACTCTAGGAGACGTCTGGAAGGAATCAAAGGGGATCCCGGAGGGCAGTGTTTCCTCCAAAAAAGAAAAAAGCCTCAACGGTAGCTTCCTTGGAGGAGTCTGGGGTTTCTACCTGACCCCTTAGGTAGGTAAAGCAGAGGACAGAAGACTGTGGGAGATGCCTGGGAGGAGTCTCAGGTGCCTGTCGGAGTTGAGGGATTTCTCTACAGGAGAACAAAAATGTCTCGAGCTACTTACTTGGAGGAGTCTGGGGCAGGTAGATGGGATCTCCGGTCCCGAACGCAGATGTCAAAACGTTCTGGGATGACGCCTGGGAGGAGTCTTGGGTCGATCCCGGAGAAGAGAGCTTCCTGCAAAAGAGAAGAATCATCTAGGGTAGCCTCATTAGACAAGTCTGGGGCTGCTACCTGGGATCTCCGGTCCTTATAAGAAAAGGCCAAAAGACACTAGGAGACGTCTGGAAGGAATCACAGGGAATCCCGGAGGTCAGAGGCTCCTCGAAAAAAAGAAAAAAACCTCAACGGTAGCTTCCTTGGAGGAGTCTGGGGCTTCTACCTGACCCCTTAGGTAGGTAAAGCAGAGGACAGAAGACTGTGGGAGATGCCTGGGAGGAGTCTCAGGTGGCTGTCGGAGTTGAGAGATTTCTCTACAGGAGAACAAAAATGTCTCGAGCTACTTACCTGGAGGAGTCTGGGGCAGGTAGCTGGGATCTCCGGTCCCGAACGCAGAGGTAAAAATGTTCTGGGATGACGCCTGGGAGGAGTCTTGGGTCGATCCCGGAGAAGAGAGCTTCCTGCAAGAGAGAAGAATCATCTAGGGTAGCCTCATTAGACAAGTCTGGGGCTGCTACCTGCGATCTCGGGTCCTTATAAGAAATGCCCAAAAGACTCTAGGAGACGTCTGGAAGGAATCACAGGGGATCCCGGAGGGCAGAGGTTCCTCCAAAAAAGAAAAAAACGTCAACGGTAGCTTCCTTGGAGGAGTCTAGGGCTTCTACCTGACCCCTTAGGTAGGTAAAGCAGAGGACAGAAGACTGTGGGAGATGCCTGGGAGGAGTCTCAGGTGGCTGTCGGAGTTGAGAGATTTCTCTACAGGAGAACAAAAATGTCTCGAGCAACTTACTTGGAGGAGTCTGGGGCAGGTAGCTGGGATCTCCGGTCCCGAATGCAGAGGTCAAAATGTTCTGGGATGACGCCTGGGAGGAGTCTTGGGTCAATCCTGGAGAAGAGAGCTTCCTGCAAAACAGAAGAATCATCTAGGGTAGCCTCATTAGACAAGTCTGGGGCTGCTACCTGCGATCTCCGGTCCTTATAAGAAAAGCCCAAAAGACTCTAGGAGACGTCTGGAAGGAATCACAGGGGATCCCAGAGGGCACAGGCTCCGCCAAAACAGAAAAAACCTCAACGGTAGCTTCCTAAGAGGAGTCTGGGGCTTCTACCTGACCCCTTAGGTAGGTAAAGCAGAGGACAGAAGACTGTGGGAGATGCCTGGGAGGAGTCTCAGGTGGCTGTCGGAGTTGAGAGATTTCTCTACAGGAGAACAAAAATGTGTCGAGCTACTTACTTGGAGGAGTCTGGGGCAGGTAGCTGGGATCTCCGGTCCTGAACGCAGAGGTCAAAACATTCTGGGATGACGCCTGGGAGGACTCTTGGGTTGATCCCAGAGAAGAGAGCTTCCTGCAAAAGAGAAGAATCATCTAGGGTAGCCTCATTAGACAAGTCTGGGGCTGCTACCTGGGATCTCCGGTCCTTATAAGAAAAGGCCAAAAGACGCTAGGAGACGTCTGGTAGGAATCACAGGGAATCCAGGAGGGCAGAGGTTCCTCCAAAAAAGAAAAAAACCTCAACGGTAGCTTCCTTGGAGGAGTCTGGGGCTTCTACCTGACCCCTTAGGTAGGTAAAGCAGAAGACAGAAGACTGTGGGAGATGCCTGGGAGGAGTCTCAGGTGGCTGTCGGAGTTGAGAGATTTCTCTACAGGAGAACAAAAATGTCTCGAGCTACTTACTTGGAGGAGTCTGGGGCAGGTAGATGGGATCTCCGGTCCCGAACGCAGAGGTCAAAACGTTCTGGGATGACGCCTGGGAGGAGTCTTGGGTTGATTCCGGAGAAGAGAGCTTCCTGCAAAAGAGAAGAATCATCTAGGGTAGCCTCATTAAACAAGTCTGGGGCTGCTACCTGCGATCTCGGGTCCTTATAAGAAAAGGCCAAAAGACTCTAGGAGACGTCTGGAAGGAATCAAAGGGGATCCCGGAGGGCAGTGTTTCCTCCAAAAAAGAAAAAAGCCTCAACGGTAGCTTCCTTGGAGGAGTCTGGGGTTTCTACCTGACCCCTTAGGTAGGTAAAGCAGAGGACAGAAGACTGTGGGAGATGCCTGGGAGGAGTCTCAGGTGCCTGTCGGAGTTGAGGGATTTCTCTACAGGAGAACAAAAATGTCTCGAGCTACTTACTTGGAGGAGTCTGGGGCAGGTAGATGGGATCTCCGGTCCCGAACGCAGATGTCAAAACGTTCTGGGATGACGCCTGGGAGGAGTCTTGGGTCGATCCCAGAGAAGAGAGCTTCCTGCAAAAGAGAAGAATCATCTAGGGTAGCCTCATTAGACAAGTCTGGGGCTGCTACCTGGGATCTCCGGTCCTTATAAGAAAAGGCCAAAAGACGCTAGGAGACGTCTGGAAGGAATCACAGGGAATCCCGGAGGTCAGAGGCTCCTCGAAAAAAAGAAAAAAACCTCAACGGTAGCTTCCTTGGAGGAGTCTGGGGCTTCTACCTGACCCCTTAGGTAGGTAAAGCAGAGGACAGAAGACTGTGGGAGATGCCTGGGAGGAGTCTCAGGTGGCTGTGGGAGTTGAGAGATTTCTCTACAGGAGAACAAAAATGTCTCGAGCTACTTACCTGGAGGAGTCTGGGGCAGGTAGCTGGGATCTCCGGTCCCGAACGCAGAGGTAAAAATGTTCTGGGATGACGCCTGGGAGGAGTCTTGGGTCGATCCCGGAGAAGAGAGCTTCCTGCAAGAGAGAAGAATCATCTAGGGTAGCCTCATTAGACAAGTCTGGGGCTGCTACCTGCGATCTCGGGTCCTTATAAGAAATGCCCAAAAGACTCTAGGAGACGTCTGGAAGGAATCACAGGGGATCCCGGAGGGCAGAGGTTCCTCCAAAAAAGAAAAAAACCTCAACGGTAGCTTCCTTGGAGGAGTCTAGGGCTTCTACCTGACCCCTTAGGTAGGTAAAGCAGAGGACAGAAGACTGTGGGAGATGCCTGGGAGGAGTCTCAGGTGGCTGTCGGAGTTGAGAGATTTCTCTACAGGAGAACAAAAATGTCTCGAGCAACTTACTTGGAGGAGTCTGGGGCAGGTAGCTGGGATCTCCGGTCCCGAATGCAGAGGTCAAAATGTTCTGGGATGACGCCTGGGAGGAGTCTTGGGTCAATCCTGGAGAAGAGAGCTTCCTGCAAAACAGAAGAATCATCTAGGGTAGCCTCATTAGACAAGTCTGGGGCTGCTACCTGCGATCTCCGGTCCTTATAAGAAAAGCCCAAAAGACTCTAGGAGACGTCTGGAAGGAATCACAGGGGATCCCAGAGGGCACAGGCTCCGCCAAAACAGAAAAAACCTCAACGGTAGCTTCCTAAGAGGAGTCTGGGGCTTCTACCTGACCCCTTAGGTAGGTAAAGCAGAGGACAGAAGACTGTGGGAGATGCCTGGGAGGAGTCTCAGGTGGCTGTCGGAGTTGAGAGATTTCTCTACAGGAGAACAAAAATGTCTCGAGCTACTTACTTGGAGGAGTCTGGGGCAGGTAGCTGGGATCTCCGGTCCTGAACGCAGAGGTCAAAACATTCTGGGATGACGCCTGGGAGGACTCTTGGGTTGATCCCAGAGAAGAGAGCTTCCTGCAAAAGAGAAGAATCATCTAGGGTAGCCTCATTAGACAAGTCTGGGGCTGCTACCTGGGATCTCCGGTCCTTATAAGAAAAGGCCAAAAGACGCTAGGAGACGTCTGGAAGGAATCACAGGGAATCCAGGAGGGCAGAGGTTCCTCCAAAAAAGAAAAAAACCTCAACGGTAGCTTCCTTGGAGGAGTCTGGGGCTTCTACCTGACCCCTTAGGTAGGTAAAGCAGAAGACAGAAGACTGTGGGAGATGCCTGGGAGGAGTCTCAGGTGGCTGTCGGAGTTGAGAGATTTCTCTACAGGAGAACAAAAATGTCTCGAGCTACTTACTTGGAGGAGTCTGGGGCAGGTAGCTGGGATCTCCGGTCTCGAACGCAGAGGTCAAAACGTTCTGGGATGACGCCTGGGAGGAGTCTTGGGTCGATCCCGGAGAAGAGAGCTTCCTGCAAAAGAGAAGAATCATCTAGGGTAGCCTCATTAGACAAATCTGGGGCTGCTACCTGAGATCTCCGGTCCTTATAAGAAAAGGCCAAAAGACTCTAGGAGACGTCTGGAAGGAATCACAGGGGATCCCAGAGGGCACAGGCTCCTCCAAAAAAGAAAAAACCTCAATGGTAGCTTCCTTGGAGGAGTCTGGGGCTTCTACCTGACCCCTTAGGTAGGTAAAGCAGAGGACAGAAGACTGTGGGAGATGCCTGGGAGGAGTCTCAGGTGGCTGTCGGAGTTGAGAGATTTCTCTACAGGAGAACAAAAATGTCTCGAGCTACTTACTTGGAGGAGTCTGGGGCAGGTAGCTGGGATCTCCGGTCCCGAACGCAGAGGTCAAAATGTTCTGGGATGACGCCTGGGAGGAGTCTTGGGTCGATCCCGGAGAAGAGAGCTTCCTGCAAAAGAGAAGAATCATCTAGGGTAGCCTCATTAGACAAATCTGGGGCTGCTACCTGGGATCTCCGGTCCTTATAAGAAAAGGCCAAAAGACTCTAGGAGACGTCTGGAAGGAATCACAGGGGATCCCAGAGGGCACAGGCTCCTCCAAAACAGAAAAAAGCCTCAACAGTAGCTTCCTAAGAGGAGTCTGGGGCTTCTACCTGACCCCTTAGGTAGGTAAAGCAGAGGACAGAAGACTGTGGGAGATGCCTGGGAGGAGTCTCAGGTGGCTGTCGGAGTTGAGAGATTTCTCTACAGGAGAACAAAAATGTCTCGAGCTACTTACCTGGAGGAGTCTGGGGCAGGTAGCTGGGATCTCCGGTCCCGAACGCAGAGGTCAAAACGTTCTGGGATGACGCCTGGGAGGAGTCTTGGGTTGATTCCGGAGAAGAGAGCTTCCTGCAAAAGAGAAGAATCATCTAGGGTAGCCTCATTAAACAAGTCTGGGGCTGCTACCTGCGATCTCGGGTCCTTATAAGAAAAGGCCAAAAGACTCTAGGAGACGTCTGGAAGGAATCAAAGGGGATCCCGGAGGGCAGTGTTTCCTCCAAAAAAGAAAAAAGCCTCAACGGTAGCTTCCTTGGAGGAGTCTGGGGTTTCTACCTGACCCCTTAGGTAGGTAAAGCAGAGGACAGAAGACTGTGGGAGATGCCTGGGAGGAGTCTCAGGTGCCTGTCGGAGTTGAGGGATTTCTCTACAGGAGAACAAAAATGTCTCGAGCTACTTACTTGGAGGAGTCTCGGGCAGGTAGATGGGATCTCCGGTCCCGAACGCAGATGTCAAAACGTTCTGGGATGACGCCTGGGAGGAGTCTTGGGTCGATCCCAGAGAAGAGAGCTTCCTGCAAAAGAGAAGAATCATCTAGGGTAGCCTCATTAGACAAGTCTGGGGCTGCTACCTGGGATCTCCGGTCCTTATAAGAAAAGGCCAAAAGACACTAGGAGACGTCTGGAAGGAATCACAGGGAATCCCGGAGGTCAGAGGCTCCTCGAAAAAAAGAAAAAAACCTCAACGGTAGCTTCCTTGGAGGAGTCTGGGGCTTCTACCTGACCCCTTAGGTAGGTAAAGCAGAGGACAGAAGACTGTGGGAGATGCCTGGGAGGAGTCTCAGGTGGCTGTCGGAGTTGAGAGATTTCTCTACAGGAGAACAAAAATGTCTCGAGCTACTTACCTGGAGGAGTCTGGGGCAGGTAGCTGGGATCTCCGGTCCCGAACGCAGAGGTAAAAATGTTCTGGGATGACGCCTGGGAGGAGTCTTGGGTCGATCCCGGAGAAGAGAGCTTCCTGCAAGAGAGAAGAATCATCTAGGGTAGCCTCATTAGACAAGTCTGGGGCTGCTACCTGCGATCTCGGGTCCTTATAAGAAATGCCCAAAAGACTCTAGGAGACGTCTGGAAGGAATCACAGGGGATCCCGGAGGGCAGAGGTTCCTCCAAAAAAGAAAAAAACGTCAACGGTAGCTTCCTTGGAGGAGTCTAGGGCTTCTACCTGACCCGTTAGGTAGGTAAAGCAGAGGACAGAAGACTGTGGGAGATGCCTGGGAGGAGTCTCAGGTGGCTGTCGGAGTTGAGAGATTTCTCTACAGGAGAACAAAAATGTCTCGAGCAACTTACTTGGAGGAGTCTGGGGCAGGTAGCTGGGATCTCCGGTCCCGAATGCAGAGGTCAAAATGTTCTGGGATGACGCCTGGGAGGAGTCTTGGGTCAATCCTGGAGAAGAGAGCTTCCTGCAAAACAGAAGAATCATCTAGGGTAGCCTCATTAGACAAGTCTGGGGCTGCTACCTGCGATCTCCGGTCCTTATAAGAAAAGCCCAAAAGACTCTAGGAGACGTCTGGAAGGAATCACAGGGGATCCCAGAGGGCACAGGCTCCGCCAAAACAGAAAAAACCTCAACGGTAGCTTCCTAAGAGGAGTCTGGGGCTTCTACCTGACCCCTTAGGTAGGTAAAGCAGAGGACAGAAGACTGTGGGAGATGCCTGGGAGGAGTCTCAGGTGGCTGTCGGAGTTGAGAGATTTCTCTACAGGAGAACAAAAATGTCTCGAGCTACTTACTTGGAGGAGTCTGGGGCAGGTAGCTGGGATCTCCGGTCCCGAATGCAGAGGTCAAAACATTCTGGGATGACGCCTGGGAGGACTCTTGGGTTGATCCCAGAGAAGAGAGCTTCCTGCAAAAGAGAAGAATCATCTAGGGTAGCCACATTAGACAAGTCTGGGGCTGCTACCTGGGATCTCCGGTCCTTATAAGAAAAGGCCAAAAGACGCTAGGAGACGTCTGGAAGGAATCACAGGGAATCCAGGAGGGCAGAGGTTCCTCCAAAAAAGAAAAAAACCTCAACGGTAGCTTCCTTGGAGGAGTCTGGGGCTTCTACCTGACCCCTTAGGTAGGTAAAGCAGAAGACAGAAGACTGTGGGAGATGCCTGGGAGGAGTCTCAGGTGGCTGACGGAGTTGAGAGATTTCTCTACAGGAGAACAAAAATGTCTCGAGCTACTTACCTGGAGGAGTCTGGGGCAGGTAGCTGGGATCTCCGGTCCTGAACGCAGAGGTCAAAACATTCTGGGATGACGCCTGGGAGGACTCTTGGGTTGATCCCAGAGAAGAGAGCTTCCTGCAAAAGAGAAGAATCATCTAGGGTAGCCTCATTAGACAAGTCTGGGGCTGCTACCTGGGATCTCCGGTCCTTATAAGAAAAGGCCAAAAGACGCTAGGAGACGTCTGGAAGGAATCACAGGGAATCCAGGAGGGCAGAGGTTCCTCCAAAAAAGAAAAAAACCTCAACGGTAGCTTCCTTGGAGGAGTCTGGGGCTTCTACCTGACCCCTTAGGTAGGTAAAGCAGAAGACAGAAGACTGTGGGAGATGCCTGGGAGGAGTCTCAGGTGGCTGTCGGAGTTGAGAGATTTCTCTACAGGAGAACAAAAATGTCTCGAGCTACTTACTTGGAGGAGTCTGGGGCAGGTAGCTGGGATCTCCGGTCCTGAACGCAGAGGTCAAAACATTCTGGGATGACGCCTGGGAGGACTCTTGGGTTGATCCCAGAGAAGAGAGCTTCCTGCAAAAGAGAAGAATCATCTAGGGTAGCCTCATTAGACAAGTCTGGGGCTGCTACCTGGGATCTCCGGTCCTTATAAGAAAAGGCCAAAAGACGCTAGGAGACGTCTGGTAGGAATCACAGGGAATCCAGGAGGGCAGAGGTTCCTCCAAAAAAGAAAAAAACCTCAACGGTAGCTTCCTTGGAGGAGTCTGGGGCTTCTACCTGACCCCTTAGGTAGGTAAAGCAGAAGACAGAAGACTGTGGGAGATGCCTGGGAGGAGTCTCAGGTGGCTGTCGGAGTTGAGAGATTTCTCTACAGGAGAACAAAAATGTCTCGAGCTACTTACTTGGAGGAGTCTGGGGCAGGTAGATGGGATCTCCGGTCCCGAACGCAGAGGTCAAAACGTTCTGGGATGACGCCTGGGAGGAGTCTTGGGTTGATTCCGGAGAAGAGAGCTTCCTGCAAAAGAGAAGAATCATCTAGGGTAGCCTCATTAAACAAGTCTGGGGCTGCTACCTGCGATCTCGGGTCCTTATAAGAAAAGGCCAAAAGACTCTAGGAGACGTCTGGAAGGAATCAAAGGGGATCCCGGAGGGCAGTGTTTCCTCCAAAAAAGAAAAAAGCCTCAACGGTAGCTTCCTTGGAGGAGTCTGGGGTTTCTACCTGACCCCTTAGGTAGGTAAAGCAGAGGACAGAAGACTGTGGGAGATGCCTGGGAGGAGTCTCAGGTGCCTGTCGGAGTTGAGGGATTTCTCTACAGGAGAACAAAAATGTCTCGAGCTACTTACTTGGAGGAGTCTGGGGCAGGTAGATGGGATCTCCGGTCCCGAACGCAGATGTCAAAACGTTCTGGGATGACGCCTGGGAGGAGTCTTGGGTCGATCCCAGAGAAGAGAGCTTCCTGCAAAAGAGAAGAATCATCTAGGGTAGCCTCATTAGACAAGTCTGGGGCTGCTACCTGGGATCTCCGGTCCTTATAAGAAAAGGCCAAAAGACGCTAGGAGACGTCTGGAAGGAATCACAGGGAATCCCGGAGGTCAGAGGCTCCTCGAAAAAAAGAAAAAAACCTCAACGGTAGCTTCCTTGGAGGAGTCTGGGGCTTCTACCTGACCCCTTAGGTAGGTAAAGCAGAGGACAGAAGACTGTGGGAGATGCCTGGGAGGAGTCTCAGGTGGCTGTGGGAGTTGAGAGATTTCTCTACAGGAGAACAAAAATGTCTCGAGCTACTTACCTGGAGGAGTCTGGGGCAGGTAGCTGGGATCTCCGGTCCCGAACGCAGAGGTAAAAATGTTCTGGGATGACGCCTGGGAGGAGTCTTGGGTCGATCCCGGAGAAGAGAGCTTCCTGCAAGAGAGAAGAATCATCTAGGGTAGCCTCATTAGACAAGTCTGGGGCTGCTACCTGCGATCTCGGGTCCTTATAAGAAATGCCCAAAAGACTCTAGGAGACGTCTGGAAGGAATCACAGGGGATCCCGGAGGGCAGAGGTTCCTCCAAAAAAGAAAAAAACGTCAACGGTAGCTTCCTTGGAGGAGTCTAGGGCTTCTACCTGACCCCTTAGGTAGGTAAAGCAGAGGACAGAAGACTGTGGGAGATGCCTGGGAGGAGTCTCAGGTGGCTGTCGGAGTTGAGAGATTTCTCTACAGGAGAACAAAAATGTCTCGAGCAACTTACTTGGAGGAGTCTGGGGCAGGTAGCTGGGATCTCCGGTCCCGAATGCAGAGGTCAAAATGTTCTGGGATGACGCCTGGGAGGAGTCTTGGGTCAATCCTGGAGAAGAGAGCTTCCTGCAAAACAGAAGAATCATCTAGGGTAGCCTCATTAGACAAGTCTGGGGCTGCTACCTGCGATCTCCGGTCCTTATAAGAAAAGCCCAAAAGACTCTAGGAGACGTCTGGAAGGAATCACAGGGGATCCCAGAGGGCACAGGCTCCGCCAAAACAGAAAAAACCTCAACGGTAGCTTCCTAAGAGGAGTCTGGGGCTTCTACCTGACCCCTTAGGTAGGTAAAGCAGAGGACAGAAGACTGTGGGAGATGCCTGGGAGGAGTCTCAGGTGGCTGTCGGTGTTGAGAGATTTCTCTACAGGAGAACAAAAATGTCTCGAGCTACTTACTTGGAGGAGTCTGGGGCAGGTAGCTGGGATCTCCGGTCCTGAACGCAGAGGTCAAAACATTCTGGGATGACGCCTGGGAGGACTCTTGGGTTGATCCCAGAGAAGAGAGCTTCCTGCAAAAGAGAAGAATCATCTAGGGTAGCCTCATTAGACAAGTCTGGGGCTGCTACCTGGGATCTCCGGTCCTTATAAGAAAAGGCCAAAAGACGCTAGGAGACGTCTGGAAGGAATCACAGGGAATCCAGGAGGGCAAAGGTTCCTCCAAAAAAGAAAAAAACCTCAACGGTAGCTTCCTTGGAGGAGTCTGGGGCTTCTACCTGACCCCTTAGGTAGGTAAAGCAGAAGACAGAAGACTGTGGGAGATGCCTGGGAGGAGTCTCAGGTGGCTGTCAGAGTTGAGAGATTTCTCTACAGGAGAACAAAAATGTCTCGAGCTACTTACTTGGAGGAGTCTGGGGCAGGTAGATGGGATCTCCGGTCCTGAACGCAGAGGTCAAAACATTCTGGGATGACGCCTGGGAGGACTCTTGGGTTGATCCCAGAGAAGAGAGCTTCCTGCAAAAGAGAAGAATCATCTAGGGTAGCCTCATTAGACAAGTCTGGGGCTGCTACCTGGGATCTCCGGTCCTTATAAGAAAAGGCCAAAAGACGCTAGGAGACGTCTGGAAGGAATCACAGGGAATCCAGGAGGGCAGAGGTTCCTCCAAAAAAGAAAAAAACCTCAACGGTAGCTTCCTTGGAGGAGTCTGGGGCTTCTACCTGACCCCTTAGGTAGGTAAAGCAGAAGACAGAAGACTGTGGGAGATGCCTGGGAGGAGTCTCAGGTGGCTGTCGGAGTTGAGAGATTTCTCTACAGGAGAACAAAAATGTCTCGAGCTACTTACTTGGAGGAGTCTGGGGCAGGTAGCTGGGATCTCCGGTCCTGAACGCAGAGGTCAAAACATTCTGGGATGACGCCTGGGAGGACTCTTGGGTTGATCCCAGAGAAGAGAGCTTCCTGCAAAAGAGAAGAATCATCTAGGGTAGCCTCATTAGACAAGTCTGGGGCTGCTACCTGGGATCTCCGGTCCTTATAAGAAAAGGCCAAAAGACGCTAGGAGACGTCTGGAAGGAATCACAGGGAATCCAGGAGGGCAGAGGTTCCTCCAAAACAGAAAAAAGCCTCAACAGTAGCTTCCTAAGAGGAGTCTGGGGCTTCTACCTGACCCCTTAGGTAGGTAAAGCAGAGGACAGAAGACTGTGGGAGATGCCTGGGAGGAGTCTCAGGTGGCTGACGGAGTTGAGAGATTTCTCTACAGGAGAACAAAAATGTCTCGAGCTACTTACTTGGAGGAGTCTGGGGCAGGTAGATGGGATCTCCGGTCCCGAACGCAGAGGTCAAAACATTCTGGGATGACGCCTGGGAGGAGTCTTGGGTCGACCCCGGAGAAGAGAACTTCCTGCAAAAGAAAAGAATCATCTAGGGTAGCCTCATTAGACAAGTCTGGGGCTGCTACCTGGGATCTCCGGTCCTTATAAGAAAAGGCCAAAAGACTCTAGGAGACGTCTGGAAGGAATCACAGGGGATCCCGGAGGGCACAGGCTCCTCCAAAAAAGAAAAAACCTCAATGGTAGCTTCCTTGGAGGAGTCTGGGGCTTCTACCTGACCCCTTAGGTAGGTAAAGCAGAGGACAGAAGACTGTGGGAGATGCCTGGGAGGAGTCTCAGGTGGCTGTCGGAGTTGAGAGATTTCTCTACAGGAGAACAAAAATGTCTCGAGCTACTTACTTGGAGGAGTCTGGGGCAGGTAGCTGGGATCTCCGGTCCCGAACGCAGAGGTCAGAATGTTCTGGGATGACGCCTGGGAGGAGTCTTGGGTTGATTCCGGAGAAGAGAGCTTCCTGCAAAACAGAAGAATCATCTAGGGTAGCCTCATTAGACAAGTCTGGGGCTGCTACCTGGGATCTCCGGTCCTTATAAGAAAAGCCCAAAAGACTCTAGGAGACGTCTGGAAGGAATCACAGGGAATCCAGGAGGGCAGAGGTTCCTCCAAAAAAGAAAAAAACCTCAACGGTAGCTTCCTTGGAGGAGTCTGGGGCTTCTACCTGACCCCTTAGGTAGGTAAAGCAGAGGACAGAAGACTGTGGGAGATGCCTGGGAGGAGTCTCAGGTGGCTGTCGGAGTTGAGAGATTTCTCTACAGGAGAACAAAAATGTCTCGAGCTACTTACTTGGAGGAGTCTGGGGCAGGTAGCTGGGATCTCCGGTCCCGAACGCAGATGTCAAAACGTTCTGGGATGACGCCTGGGAGGAGTCTTGGGTCGATCCCAGAGAAGAGAGCTTCCTGCAAAAGAGAAGAATCATATAGGGTAGCCTCATTAGACAAGTCTGGGGCTGCTACCTGGGATCTCCGGTCCTTATAAGAAAAGGCCAAAAGACGCTAGGAGACGTCTGGAAGGAATCACAGGGAATCCCGGAGGTCAGAGGCTCCTCGAAAAAAAGAAAAAAACCTCAACGGTAGCTTCCTTGGAGGAGTCTGGGGCTTCTACCTGACCCCTTAGGTAGGTAAAGCAGAAGACAGAAGACTGTGGGAGATGCCTGGGAGGAGTCTCAGGTGGCTGTCGGAGTTGAGAGATTTCTCTACAGGAGAACAAAAATGTGTCGAGCTACTTACTTGGAGGAGTCTGGGGCAGGTAGCTGGGATCTCCGGTCCTGAACGCAGAGGTCAAAACATTCTGGGATGACGCCTGGGAGGACTCTTGGGTTGATCCCAGAGAAGAGAGCTTCCTGCAAAAGAGAAGAATCATCTAGGGTAGCCTCATTAGACAAGTCTGGGGCTGCTACCTGGGATCTCCGGTCCTTATAAGAAAAGGCCAAAAGACGCTAGGAGACGTCTGGAAGGAATCACAGGGAATCCAGGAGGGCAGAGGTTCCTCCAAAAAAGAAAAAAACCTCAACGGTAGCTTCCTTGGAGGAGTCTGGGGCTTCTACCTGACCCCTTAGGTAGGTAAAGCAGAAGACAGAAGACTGTGGGAGATGCCTGGGAGGAGTCTCAGGTGGCTGTCAGAGTTGAGAGATTTCTCTACAGGAGAACAAAAATGTGTCGAGCTACTTACTTGGAGGAGTCTGGGGCAGGTAGCTGGGATCTCCGGTCCTGAACGCAGAGGTCAAAACATTCTGGGATGACGCCTGGGAGGACTCTTGGGTTGATCCCAGAGAAGAGAGCTTCCTGCAAAAGAGAAGAATCATCTAGGGTAGCCTCATTAGACAAGTCTGGGGCTGCTACCTGGGATCTCCGGTCCTTATAAGAAAAGGCCAAAAGACGCTAGGAGACGTCTGGAAGGAATCACAGGGAATCCAGGAGGGCAGAGGTTCCTCCAAAAAAGAAAAAAACCTCAACGGTAGCTTCCTTGGAGGAGTCTGGGGCTTCTACCTGACCCCTTAGGTAGGTAAAGCAGAAGACAGAAGACTGTGGGAGATGCCTGGGAGGAGTCTCAGGTGGCTGTCAGAGTTGAGAGATTTCTCTACAGGAGAACAAAAATGTCTCGAGCTACTTACTTGGAGGAGTCTGGGGCAGGTAGCTGGGATCTCCGGTCCTGAACGCAGAGGTCAAAACATTCTGGGATGACGCCTGGGAGGACTCTTGGGTTGATCCCAGAGAAGAGAGCTTCCTGCAAAAGAGAAGAATCATCTAGGGTAGCCTCATTAGACAAGTCTGGCGCTGCTACCTGGGATCTCCGGTCCTTATAAGAAAAGGCCAAAAGACGCTAGGAGACGTCTGGAAGGAATCACAGGGAATCCAGGAGGGCAGAGGTTCCTCCAAAAAAGAAAAAAACCTCAACGGTAGCTTCCTTGGAGGAGTCTGGGGCTTCTACCTGACCCCTTAGGTAGGTAAAGCAGAAGACAGAAGACTGTGGGAGATGCCTGGGAGGAGTCTCAGGTGGCTGTCGGAGTTGAGAGATTTCTCTACAGGAGAACAAAAATGTCTCGAGCTACTTACTTGGAGGAGTCTGGGGCAGGTAGCTGGGATCTCCGGTCCTGAACGCAGAGGTCAAAACATTCTGGGATGACGCCTGGGAGGACTCTTGGGTTGATCCCAGAGAAGAGAGCTTCCTGCAAAAGAGAAGAATCATCTAGGGTAGCCTCATTAGACAAGTCTGGGGCTGCTACCTGGGATCTCCGGTCCTTATAAGAAAAGGCCAAAAGACGCTAGGAGACGTCTGGAAGGAATCACAGGGAATCCAGGAGGGCAGAGGTTCCTCCAAAAAAGAAAAAAACCTCAACGGTAGCTTCCTTGGAGGAGTCTGGGGCTTCTACCTGACCCCTTAGGTAGGTAAAGCAGAAGACAGAAGACTGTGGGAGATGCCTGGGAGGAGTCTCAGGTGGCTGTCGGAGTTGAGAGATTTCTCTACAGGAGAACAAAAATGTGTCGAGCTACTTACTTGGAGGAGTCTGGGGCAGGTAGCTGGGATCTCCGGTCCTGAACGCAGAGGTCAAAACATTCTGGGATGACGCCTGGGAGGACTCTTGGGTTGATCCCAGAGAAGAGAGCTTCCTGCAAAAGAGAAGAATCATCTAGGGTAGCCTCATTAGACAAGTCTGGGGCTGCTACCTGGGATCTCCGGTCCTTATAAGAAAAGGCCAAAAGACGCTAGGAGACGTCTGGAAGGAATCACAGGGAATCCAGGAGGGCAGAGGTTCCTCCAAAAAAGAAAAAAACCTCAACGGTAGCTTCCTTGGAGGAGTCTGGGGCTTCTACCTGACCCCTTAGGTAGGTAAAGCAGAAGACAGAAGACTGTGGGAGATGCCTGGGAGGAGTCTCAGCTGGCTGTCAGAGTTGAGAGATTTCTCTACAGGAGAACAAAAATGTCTCGAGCTACTTACTTGGAGGAGTCTGGGGCAGGTAGCTGGGATCTCCGGTCCTGAACGCAGAGGTCAAAACATTCTGGGATGACGCCTGGGAGGACTCTTGGGTTGATCCCAGAGAAGAGAGCTTCCTGCAAAAGAGAAGAATCATCTAGGGTAGCCTCATTAGACAAGTCTGGCGCTGCTACCTGGGATCTCCGGTCCTTATAAGAAAAGGCCAAAAGACGCTAGGAGACGTCTGGAAGGAATCACAGGGAATCCAGGAGGGCAGAGGTTCCTCCAAAAAAGAAAAAAACCTCAACGGTAGCTTCCTTGGAGGAGTCTGGGGCTTCTACCTGACCCCTTAGGTAGGTAAAGCAGAAGACAGAAGACTGTGGGAGATGCCTGGGAGGAGTCTCAGGTGGCTGTCGGAGTTGAGAGATTTCTCTACAGGAGAACAAAAATGTCTCGAGCTACTTACTTGGAGGAGTCTGGGGCAGGTAGCTGGGATCTCCGGTCCTGAACGCAGAGGTCAAAACGTTCTGGGATGACGCCTGGGAGGACTCTTGGGTTGATCCCAGAGAAGAGAGCTTCCTGCAAAAGAGAAGAATCATCTAGGGTAGCCTCATTAGACAAGTCTGGGGCTGCTACCTGGGATCTCCGGTCCTTATAAGAAAAGGTCAAAAGACGCTAGGAGACGTCTGGAAGGAATCACAGGGAATCCAGGAGGGCAGAGGTTCCTCCAAAAAAGAAAAAAACCTCAACGGTAGCTTCCTTGGAGGAGTCTGGGGCTTCTACCTGACCCCTTAGGTAGGTAAAGCAGAAGACAGAAGACTGTGGGAGATGCCTGGGAGGAGTCTCAGGTGGCTGTCGGAGTTGAGAGATTTCTCTACAGGAGAACAAAAATGTCTCGAGCTACTTACTTGGAGGAGTCTGGGGCAGGTAGCTGGGATCTCCGGTCTCGAACGCAGAGGTCAAAACGTTCTGGGATGACGCCTGGGAGGAGTCTTGGGTCGATCCCGGAGAAGAGAGCTTCCTGCAAAAGAGAAGAATCATCTAGGGTAGCCTCATTAGACAAATCTGGGGCTGCTACCTGCGATCTCGGGTCCTTATAAGAAAAGGCCAAAAGACTCTAGGAGACGTCTGGAAGGAATCACAGGGGATCCCAGAGGGCACAGGCTCCTCCAAAACAGAAAAAAGCCTCAACAGTAGCTTCCTAAGAGGAGTCTGGGGCTTCTACCTGACCCCTTAGGTAGGTAAAGCAGAGGACAGAAGACTGTGGGAGATGCCTGGGAGGAGTCTCAGGTGGCTGACGGAGTTGAGAGATTTCTCGACAGGAGAACAAAAATGTCTCGAGCTACTTACTTGGAGGAGTCTGGGGCAGGTAGATGGGATCTCCGGTCCCGAACGCAGAGGTCAAAACATTCTGGGATGACGCCTGGGAGGACTCTTGGGTTTATCCCAGAGAAGAGAGCTTCCTGCAAAAGAAAAGAATCATCTAGGGTAGCCTCATTAGACAAGTCTGGGGCTGCTACCTGGGATCTCCGGTCCTTATAAGAAAAGGCCAAAAGACTCTAGGAGACGTCTGGAAGGAATCACAGGGGATCCCGGAGGGCACAGGCTCCTCCAAAAAAGAAAAAACCTCAATGGTAGCTTCCTTGGAGGAGTCTGGGGCTTCTACCTGACCCCTTAGGTAGGTAAAGCAGAGGACAGAAGACTGTGGGAGATGCCTGGGAGGAGTCTCAGGTGGCTGTCGGAGTTGAGAGATTTCTCTACAGGAGAACAAAAATGTCTCGAGCAACTTACTTGGAGGAGTCTGGGGCAGGTAGCTGGGATCTCCGGTCCCGAATGCAGAGGTCAAAATGTTCTGGGATGACGCCTGGGAGGAGTCTTGGGTCAATCCTGGAGAAGAGAGCTTCCTGCAAAACAGAAGAATCATCTAGGGTAGCCTCATTAGACAAGTCTGGGGCTGCTACCTGCGATCTCCGGTCCTTATAAGAAAAGCCCAAAAGACTCTAGGAGACGTCTGGAAGGAATCACAGGGGATCCCAGAGGGCACAGGCTCCGCCAAAACAGAAAAAACCTCAACGGTAGCTTCCTAAGAGGAGTCTGGGGCTTCTACCTGACCCCTTAGGTAGGTAAAGCAGAGGACAGAAGACTGTGGGAGATGCCTGGGAGGAGTCTCAGGTGGCTGTCGGTGTTGAGAGATTTCTCTACAGGAGAACAAAAATGTCTCGAGCTACTTACTTGGAGGAGTCTGGGGCAGGTAGCTGGGATCTCCGGTCCTGAACGCAGAGGTCAAAACATTCTGGGATGACGCCTGGGAGGACTCTTGGGTTGATCCCAGAGAAGAGAGCTTCCTGCAAAAGAGAAGAATCATCTAGGGTAGCCTCATTAGACAAGTCTGGGGCTGCTACCTGGGATCTCCGGTCCTTATAAGAAAAGGCCAAAAGACGCTAGGAGACGTCTGGAAGGAATCACAGGGAATCCAGGAGGGCAAAGGTTCCTCCAAAAAAGAAAAAAACCTCAACGGTAGCTTCCTTGGAGGAGTCTGGGGCTTCTACCTGACCCCTTAGGTAGGTAAAGCAGAAGACAGAAGACTGTGGGAGATGCCTGGGAGGAGTCTCAGGTGGCTGTCAGAGTTGAGAGATTTCTCTACAGGAGAACAAAAATGTCTCGAGCTACTTACTTGGAGGAGTCTGGGGCAGGTAGATGGGATCTCCGGTCCTGAACGCAGAGGTCAAAACATTCTGGGATGACGCCTGGGAGGACTCTTGGGTTGATCCCAGAGAAGAGAGCTTCCTGCAAAAGAGAAGAATCATCTAGGGTAGCCTCATTAGACAAGTCTGGGGCTGCTACCTGGGATCTCCGGTCCTTATAAGAAAAGGCCAAAAGACGCTAGGAGACGTCTGGAAGGAATCACAGGGAATCCAGGAGGGCAGAGGTTCCTCCAAAAAAGAAAAAAACCTCAACGGTAGCTTCCTTGGAGGAGTCTGGGGCTTCTACCTGACCCCTTAGGTAGGTAAAGCAGAAGACAGAAGACTGTGGGAGATGCCTGGGAGGAGTCTCAGGTGGCTGTCGGAGTTGAGAGATTTCTCTACAGGAGAACAAAAATGTCTCGAGCTACTTACTTGGAGGAGTCTGGGGCAGGTAGCTGGGATCTCCGGTCCTGAACGCAGAGGTCAAAACATTCTGGGATGACGCCTGGGAGGACTCTTGGGTTGATCCCAGAGAAGAGAGCTTCCTGCAAAAGAGAAGAATCATCTAGGGTAGCCTCATTAGACAAGTCTGGGGCTGCTACCTGGGATCTCCGGTCCTTATAAGAAAAGGCCAAAAGACGCTAGGAGACGTCTGGAAGGAATCACAGGGAATCCAGGAGGGCAGAGGTTCCTCCAAAAAAGAAAAAAACCTCAACGGTAGCTTCCTTGGAGGAGTCTGGGGCTTCTACCTGACCCCTTAGGTAGGTAAAGCAGAAGACAGAAGACTGTGGGAGATGCCTGGGAGGAGTCTCAGGTGGCTGTCGGAGTTGAGAGATTTCTCTACAGGAGAACAAAAATGTCTCGAGCTACTTACTTGGAGGAGTCTGGGGCAGGTAGCTGGGATCTCCGGTCTCGAACGCAGAGGTCAAAACATTCTGGGATGACGCCTGGGAGGAGTCTTGGGTCGATCCCGGAGAAGAGAGCTTCCTGCAAAAGAGAAGAATCATCTAGGGTAGCCTCATTAGACAAATCTGGGGCTGCTACCTGAGATCTCCGGTCCTTATAAGAAAAGGCCAAAAGACTCTAGGAGACGTCTGGAAGGAATCACAGGGGATCCCAGAGGGCACAGGCTCCTCCAAAACAGAAAAAAGCCTCAACAGTAGCTTCCTAAGAGGAGTCTGGGGCTTCTACCTGACCCCTTAGGTAGGTAAAGCAGAGGACAGAAGACTGTGGGAGATGCCTGGGAGGAGTCTCAGGTGGCTGACGGAGTTGAGAGATTTCTCTACAGGAGAACAAAAATGTCTCGAGCTACTTACTTGGAGGAGTCTGGGGCAGGTAGATGGGATCTCCGGTCCCGAACGCAGAGGTCAAAACATTCTGGGATGACGCCTGGGAGGAGTCTTGGGTCGACCCCGGAGAAGAGAACTTCCTGCAAAAGAAAAGAATCATCTAGGGTAGCCTCATTAGACAAGTCTGGGGCTGCTACCTGGGATCTCCGGTCCTTATAAGAAAAGGCCAAAAGACTCTAGGAGACGTCTGGAAGGAATCACAGGGGATCCCGGAGGGCACAGGCTCCTCCAAAAAAAGAAAAAACCTCAATGGTAGCTTCCTTGGAGGAGTCTGGGGCTTCTACCTGACCCCTTAGGTAGGTAAAGCAGAGGACAGAAGACTGTGGGAGATGCCTGGGAGGAGTCTCAGGTGGCTGTCGGAGTTGAGAGATTTCTCTACAGGAGAACAAAAATGTCTCGAGCTACTTACTTGGAGGAGTCTGGGGCAGGTAGCTGGGATCTCCGGTCCCGAACGCAGAGGTCAGAATGTTCTGGGATGACGCCTGGGAGGAGTCTTGGGTTGATTCCGGAGAAGAGAGCTTCCTGCAAAACAGAAGAATCATCTAGGTTAGCCTCATTAGACAAGTCTGGGGCTGCTACCTGGGATCTCCGGTCCTTATAAGAAAAGCCCAAAAGACTCTAGGAGACGTCTGGAAGGAATCACAGGGAATCCAGGAGGGCAGAGGTTCCTCCAAAAAAGAAAAAAACCTCAACGGTAGCTTCCTTGGAGGAGTCTGGGGCTTCTACCTGACCCCTTAGGTAGGTAAAGCAGAGGACAGAAGACTGTGGGAGATGCCTGGGAGGAGTCTCAGGTGGCTGTCGGAGTTGAGAGATTTCTCTACAGGAGAACAAAAATGTCTCGAGCTACTTACTTGGAGGAGTCTGGGGCAGGTAGCTGGGATCTCCGGTCCCGAACGCAGATGTCAAAACGTTCTGGGATGACGCCTGGGAGGAGTCTTGGGTCGATCCCAGAGAAGAGAGCTTCCTGCAAAAGAGAAGAATCATATAGGGTAGCCTCATTAGACAAGTCTGGGGCTGCTACCTGGGATCTCCGGTCCTTATAAGAAAAGGCCAAAAGACGCTAGGAGACGTCTGGAAGGAATCACAGGGAATCCCGGAGGTCAGAGGCTCCTCGAAAAAAAGAAAAAAACCTCAACGGTAGCTTCCTTGGAGGAGTCTGGGGCTTCTACCTGACCCCTTAGGTAGGTAAAGCAGAAGACAGAAGACTGTGGGAGATGCCTGGGAGGAGTCTCAGGTGGCTGTCGGAGTTGAGAGATTTCTCTACAGGAGAACAAAAATGTGTCGAGCTACTTACTTGGAGGAGTCTGGGGCAGGTAGCTGGGATCTCCGGTCCTGAACGCAGAGGTCAAAACATTCTGGGATGACGCCTGGGAGGACTCTTGGGTTGATCCCAGAGAAGAGAGCTTCCTGCAAAAGAGAAGAATCATCTAGGGTAGCCTCATTAGACAAGTCTGGGGCTGCTACCTGGGATCTCCGGTCCTTATAAGAAAAGGCCAAAAGACGCTAGGAGACGTCTGGAAGGAATCACAGGGAATCCAGGAGGGCAGAGGTTCCTCCAAAAAAGAAAAAAACCTCAACGGTAGCTTCCTTGGAGGAGTCTGGGGCTTCTACCTGACCCCTTAGGTAGGTAAAGCAGAAGACAGAAGACTGTGGGAGATGCCTGGGAGGAGTCTCAGGTGGCTGTCAGAGTTGAGAGATTTCTCTACAGGAGAACAAAAATGTCTCGAGCTACTTACTTGGAGGAGTCTGGGGCAGGTAGCTGGGATCTCCGGTCCTGAACGCAGAGGTCAAAACATTCTGGGATGACGCCTGGGAGGACTCTTGGGTTGATCCCAGAGAAGAGAGCTTCCTGCAAAAGAGAAGAATCATCTAGGGTAGCCTCATTAGACAAGTCTGGGGCTGCTACCTGGGATCTCCGGTCCTTATAAGAAAAGGCCAAAAGACGCTAGGAGACGTCTGGAAGGAATCACAGGGAATCCAGGAGGGCAGAGGTTCCTCCAAAAAAGAAAAAAACCTCAACGGTAGCTTCCTTGGAGGAGTCTGGGGCTTCTACCTGACCCCTTAGGTAGGTAAAGCAGAAGACAGAAGACTGTGGGAGATGCCTGGGAGGAGTCTCAGGTGGCTGTCGGAGTTGAGAGATTTCTCTACAGGAGAACAAAAATGTCTCGAGCTACTTACTTGGAGGAGTCTGGGGCAGGTAGCTGGGATCTCCGGTCCTGAACGCAGAGGTCAAAACATTCTGGGATGACGCCTGGGAGGACTCTTGGGTTGATCCCAGAGAAGAGAGCTTCCTGCAAAAGAGAAGAATCATCTAGGGTAGCCTCATTAGACAAGTCTGGCGCTGCTACCTGGGATCTCCGGTCCTTATAAGAAAAGGCCAAAAGACGCTAGGAGACGTCTGGAAGGAATCACAGGGAATCCAGGAGGGCAGAGGTTCCTCCAAAAAAGAAAAAAACCTCAACGGTAGCTTCCTTGGAGGAGTCTGGGGCTTCTACCTGACCCCTTAGGTAGGTAAAGCAGAAGACAGAAGACTGTGGGAGATGCCTGGGAGGAGTCTCAGGTGGCTGTCGGAGTTGAGAGATTTCTCTACAGGAGAACAAAAATGTCTCGAGCTACTTACTTGGAGGAGTCTGGGGCAGGTAGCTGGGATCTCCGGTCCTGAACGCAGAGGTCAAAACATTCTGGGATGACGCCTGGGAGGACTCTTGGGTTGATCCCAGAGAAGAGAGCTTCCTGCAAAAGAGAAGAATCATCTAGGGTAGCCTCATTAGACAAGTCTGGGGCTGCTACCTGGGATCTCCGGTCCTTATAAGAAAAGGCCAAAAGACGCTAGGAGACGTCTGGAAGGAATCACAGGGAATCCAGGAGGGCAGAGGTTCCTCCAAAAAAGAAAAAAACCTCAACGGTAGCTTCCTTGGAGGAGTCTGGGGCTTCTACCTGACCCCTTAGGTAGGTAAAGCAGAAGACAGAAGACTGTGGGAGATGCCTGGGAGGAGTCTCAGGTGGCTGTCGGAGTTGAGAGATTTCTCTACAGGAGAACAAAAATGTGTCGAGCTACTTACTTGGAGGAGTCTGGGGCAGGTAGCTGGGATCTCCGGTCCTGAACGCAGAGGTCAAAACATTCTGGGATGACGCCTGGGAGGACTCTTGGGTTGATCCCAGAGAAGAGAGCTTCCTGCAAAAGAGAAGAATCATCTAGGGTAGCCTCATTAGACAAGTCTGGGGCTGCTACCTGGGATCTCCGGTCCTTATAAGAAAAGGCCAAAAGACGCTAGGAGACGTCTGGAAGGAATCACAGGGAATCCAGGAGGGCAAAGGTTCCTCCAAAAAAGAAAAAAACCTCAACGGTAGCTTCCTTGGAGGAGTCTGGGGCTTCTACCTGACCCCTTAGGTAGGTAAAGCAGAAGACAGAAGACTGTGGGAGATGCCTGGGAGGAGTCTCAGGTGGCTGTCAGAGTTGAGAGATTTCTCTACAGGAGAACAAAAATGTCTCGAGCTACTTACTTGGAGGAGTCTGGGGCAGGTAGCTGGGATCTCCGGTCCTGAACGCAGAGGTCAAAACATTCTGGGATGACGCCTGGGAGGACTCTTGGGTTGATCCCAGAGAAGAGAGCTTCCTGCAAAAGAGAAGAATCATCTAGGGTAGCCTCATTAGACAAGTCTGGCGCTGCTACCTGGGATCTCCGGTCCTTATAAGAAAAGGCCAAAAGACGCTAGGAGACGTCTGGAAGGAATCACAGGGAATCCAGGAGGGCAGAGGTTCCTCCAAAAAAGAAAAAAACCTCAACGGTAGCTTCCTTGGAGGAGTCTGGGGCTTCTACCTGACCCCTTAGGTAGGTAAAGCAGAAGACAGAAGACTGTGGGAGATGCCTGGGAGGAGTCTCAGGTGGCTGTCGGAGTTGAGAGATTTCTCTACAGGAGAACAAAAATGTCTCGAGCTACTTACTTGGAGGAGTCTGGGGCAGGTAGATGGGATCTCCGGTCCTGAACGCAGAGGTCAAAACGTTCTGGGATGACGCCTGGGAGGACTCTTGGGTTGATCCCAGAGAAGAGAGCTTCCTGCAAAAGAGAAGAATCATCTAGGGTAGCCTCATTAGACAAGTCTGGGGCTGCTACCTGGGATCTCCGGTCCTTATAAGAAAAGGTCAAAAGACGCTAGGAGACGTCTGGAAGGAATCACAGGGAATCCAGGAGGGCAGAGGTTCCTCCAAAAAAGAAAAAAACCTCAACGGTAGCTTCCTTGGAGGAGTCTGGGGCTTCTACCTGACCCCTTAGGTAGGTAAAGCAGAAGACAGAAGACTGTGGGAGATGCCTGGGAGGAGTCTCAGGTGGCTGTCGGAGTTGAGAGATTTCTCTACAGGAGAACAAAAATGTCTCGAGCTACTTACTTGGAGGAGTCTGGGGCAGGTAGCTGGGATCTCCGGTCTCGAACGCAGAGGTCAAAACGTTCTGGGATGACGCCTGGGAGGAGTCTTGGGTCGATCCCGGAGAAGAGAGCTTCCTGCAAAAGAGAAGAATCATCTAGGGTAGCCTCATTAGACAAATCTGGGGCTGCTACCTGAGATCTCCGGTCCTTATAAGAAAAGGCCAAAAGACTCTAGGAGACGTCTGGAAGGAATCACAGGGGATCCCAGAGGGCACAGGCTCCTCCAAAACAGAAAAAAGCCTCAACAGTAGCTTCCTAAGAGGAGTCTGGGGCTTCTACCTGACCCCTTAGGTAGGTAAAGCAGAGGACAGAAGACTGTGGGAGATGCCTGGGAGGAGTCTCAGGTGGCTGACGGAGTTGAGAGATTTCTCGACAGGAGAACAAAAATGTCTCGAGCTACTTACTTGGAGGAGTCTGGGGCAGGTAGATGGGATCTCCGGTCCCGAACGCAGAGGTCAAAACATTCTGGGATGACGCCTGGGAGGACTCTTGGGTTTATCCCAGAGAAGAGAGCTTCCTGCAAAAGAAAAGAATCATCTAGGGTAGCCTCATTAGACAAGTCTGGGGCTGCTACCTGGGATCTCCGGTCCTTATAAGAAAAGGCCAAAAGACTCTAGGAGACGTCTGGAAGGAATCACAGGGGATCCCGGAGGGCACAGGCTCCTCCAAAAAAGAAAAAACCTCAATGGTAGCTTCCTTGGAGGAGTCTGGGGCTTCTACCTGACCCCTTAGGTAGGTAAAGCAGAGGACAGAAGACTGTGGGAGATGCCTGGGAGGAGTCTCAGGTGGCTGTCGGAGTTGAGAGATTTCTCTACAGGAGAACAAAAATGTCTCGAGCTACTTACTTGGAGGAGTCTGGGGCAGGTAGCTGGGATCTCCGGTCCCGAACGCAGAGGTCAGAATGTTGTGGGATGATGCCTGGGAGGAGTCTTGGGTTGATTCCGGAGAAGAGAGCTTCCTGCAAAAGAGAAGAATCATCTAGGGTAGCCTCATTAGACAAGTCTGGGGCTGCTACCTGCGATCTCGGGTCCTTATAAGAAAAGGCCAAAAGACTCTAGGAGACGTCTGGAAGGAATCAAAGGGGATCACGGAGGGCAGTGTTTCCTCCAAAAAAGAAAAAAGCCTCAACGGTAGCTTCCTTGGAGGTGTCTGGGGTTTCTACCTGACCCCTTAGGTAGGTAAAGCAGAGGACAGAAGACTGTGGGAGATGCCTGGGAGGAGTCTCAGGTGCCTGTCGGAGTTGAGGGATTTCTCTACAGGAGAACAAAAATGTCTCGAGCTACTTACTTGGAGGAGTCTGGGGCAGGTAGCTGGGATCTCCGGTCCCGAACGCAGAGGTCAAAACGTTCTGGGATGACGCCTGGGAGGAGTCTTGGGTCGATCCCAGAGAAGAGAGCTTCCTGCAAAAGAGAAGAATCATCTAGGGTAGCCTCATTAGACAAGTCTGGGGCTGCTACCTGGGATCTCCGGTCCTTATAAGAAAAGGCCAAAAGACGCTAGGAGACGTCTGGAAGGAATCACAGGGAATCCCGGAGGTCAGAGGCTCCTCGAAAAAAAGAAAAAAACCTCAACGGTAGCTTCCTTGGAGGAGTCTGGGGCTTCTACCTGACCCCTTCGGTAGGTAAAGCAGAGGACAGAAGACTGTGGGAGATGCCTGGGAGGAGTCTCAGGTGGCTGTGGGAGTTGAGAGATTTCTCTACAGGAGAACAAAAATGTCTCGAGCTACTTACCTGGAGGAGTCTGGGGCAGGTAGCTGGGATCTCCGGTCCTGAACGCAGAGGTCAAAACATTCTGGGATGACGCCTGGGAGGACTCTTGGGTTGATCCCAGAGAAGAGAGCTTCCTGCAAAAGAGAAGAATCATCTAGGGTAGCCTCATTAGACAAGTCTGGGGCTGCTACCTGGGATCTCCGGTCCTTATAAGAAAAGGCCAAAAGACGCTAGGAGACGTCTGGAAGGAATCACAGGGAATCCAGGAGGGCAGAGGTTCCTCCAAAAAAGAAAAAAACCTCAACGGTAGCTTCCTTGGAGGAGTCTGGGGCTTCTACCTGACCCCTTAGGTAGGTAAAGCAGAAGACAGAAGACTGTGGGAGATGCCTGGGAGGAGTCTCAGGTGGCTGTCAGAGTTGAGAGATTTCTCTACAGGAGAACAAAAATGTGTCGAGCTACTTACTTGGAGGAGTCTGGGGCAGGTAGCTGGGATCTCCGGTCCTGAACGCAGAGGTCAAAACATTCTGGGATGACGCCTGGGAGGACTCTTGGGTTGATCCCAGAGAAGAGAGCTTCCTGCAAAAGAGAAGAATCATCTAGGGTAGCCTCATTAGACAAGTCTGGGGCTGCTACCTGGGATCTCCGGTCCTTATAAGAAAAGGCCAAAAGACGCTAGGAGACGTCTGGAAGGAATCACAGGGAATCCAGGAGGGCAGAGGTTCCTCCAAAAAAGAAAAAAACCTCAACGGTAGCTTCCTTGGAGGAGTCTGGGGCTTCTACCTGACCCCTTAGGTAGGTAAAGCAGAAGACAGAAGACTGTGGGAGATGCCTGGGAGGAGTCTCAGGTGGCTGTCAGAGTTGAGAGATTTCTCTACAGGAGAACAAAAATGTCTCGAGCTACTTACTTGGAGGAGTCTGGGGCAGGTAGCTGGGATCTCCGGTCCTGAACGCAGAGGTCAAAACATTCTGGGATGACGCCTGGGAGGACTCTTGGGTTGATCCCAGAGAAGAGAGCTTCCTGCAAAAGAGAAGAATCATCTAGGGTAGCCTCATTAGACAAGTCTGGGGCTGCTACCTGGGATCTCCGGTCCTTATAAGAAAAGGTCAAAAGACGCTAGGAGACGTCTGGAAGGAATCACAGGGAATCCAGGAGGGCAGAGGTTCCTCCAAAAAAGAAAAAAACCTCAACGGTAGCTTCCTTGGAGGAGTCTGGGGCTTCTACCTGACCCCTTAGGTAGGTAAAGCAGAAGACAGAAGACTGTGGGAGATGCCTGGGAGGAGTCTCAGGTGGCTGTCGGAGTTGAGAGATTTCTCTACAGGAGAACAAAAATGTGTCGAGCTACTTACTTGGAGGAGTCTGGGGCAGGTAGCTGGGATCTCCGGTCTCGAACGCAGAGGTCAAAACGTTCTGGGATGACGCCTGGGAGGAGTCTTGGGTCGATCCCGGAGAAGAGAGCTTCCTGCAAAAGAGAAGAATCATCTAGGGTAGCCTCATTAGACAAATCTGGGGCTGCTACCTGAGATCTCCGGTCCTTATAAGAAAAGGCCAAAAGACTCTAGGAGACGTCTGGAAGGAATCACAGGGGATCCCAGAGGGCACAGGCTCCTCCAAAACAGAAAAAAGCCTCAACAGTAGCTTCCTAAGAGGAGTCTGGGGCTTCTACCTGACCCCTTAGGTAGGTAAAGCAGAGGACAGAAGACTGTGGGAGATGCCTGGGAGGAGTCTCAGGTGGCTGACGGAGTTGAGAGATTTCTCTACAGGAGAACAAAAATGTCTCGAGCTACTTACTTGGAGGAGTCTGGGGCAGGTAGATGGGATCTCCGGTCCCGAACGCAGAGGTCAAAACATTCTGGGATGACGCCTGGGAGGAGTCTTGGGTCGACCCCGGAGAAGAGAACTTCCTGCAAAAGAAAAGAATCATCTAGGGTAGCCTCATTAGACAAGTCTGGGGCTGCTACCTGGGATCTCCGGTCCTTATAAGAAAAGGCCAAAAGACTCTAGGAGACGTCTGGAAGGAATCACAGGGGATCCCGGAGGGCACAGGCTCCTCCAAAAAAGAAAAAACCTCAATGGTAGCTTCCTTGGAGGAGTCTGGGGCTTCTACCTGACCCCTTAGGTAGGTAAAGCAGAGGACAGAAGACTGTGGGAGATGCCTGGGAGGAGTCTCAGGTGGCTGTCGGAGTTGAGAGATTTCTCTACAGGAGAACAAAAATGTCTCGAGCTACTTACTTGGAGGAGTCTGGGGCAGGTAGCTGGGATCTCCGGTCCCGAACGCAGAGGTCAGAATGTTCTGGGATGATGCCTGGGAGGAGTCTTGGGTTGATTCCGGAGAAGAGAGCTTCCTGCAAAAGAGAAGAATCATCTAGGGTAGCCTCATTAGACAAGTCTGGGGCAGCTACCTGCGATCTCGGGTCCTTATAAGAAAAGGCCAAAAGACTCTAGGAGACGTCTGGAAGGAATCACAGGGGATCCCAGAGGGCACAGGCTCCGCCAAAACAGAAAAAACCTCAACGGTAGCTTCCTAAGAGGAGTCTGGGGCTTCTACCTGACCCCTTAGGTAGGTAAAGCAGAGGACAGAAGACTGTGGGAGATGCCTGGGAGGAGTCTCAGGTGGCTGTCGGAGTTGAGAGATTTCTCTACAGGAGAACAAAAATGTCTCGAGCTACTTACCTGGAGGAGTCTGGGGCAGGTAGCTGGGATCTCCGGTCCTGAACGCAGAGGTCAAAACATTCTGGGATGACGCCTGGGAGGACTCTTGGGTTGATCCCAGAGAAGAGAGCTTCCTGCAAAAGAGAAGAATCATCTAGGGTAGCCTCATTAGACAAGTCTGGGGCTGCTACCTGGGATCTCCGGTCCTTATAAGAAAAGGCCAAAAGACGCTAGGAGACGTCTGGAAGGAATCACAGGGAATCCAGGAGGGCAGAGGTTCCTCCAAAAAAGAAAAAAACCTCAACGGTAGCTTCCTTGGAGGAGTCTGGGGCTTCTACCTGACCCCTTAGGTAGGTAAAGCAGAAGACAGAAGACTGTGGGAGATGCCTGGGAGGAGTCTCAGGTGGCTGTCGGAGTTGAGAGATTTCTCTACAGGAGAACAAAAATGTGTCGAGCTACTTACTTGGAGGAGTCTGGGGCAGGTAGCTGGGATCTCCGGTCCTGAACGCAGAGGTCAAAACATTCTGGGATGACGCCTGGGAGGACTCTTGGGTTGATCCCAGAGAAGAGAGCTTCCTGCAAAAGAGAAGAATCATCTAGGGTAGCCTCATTAGACAAGTCTGGGGCTGCTACCTGGGATCTCCGGTCCTTATAAGAAAAGGCCAAAAGACGCTAGGAGACGTCTGGAAGGAATCACAGGGAATCCAGGAGGGCAGAGGTTCCTCCAAAAAAGAAAAAAACCTCAACGGTAGCTTCCTTGGAGGAGTCTGGGGCTTCTACCTGACCCCTTAGGTAGGTAAAGCAGAAGACAGAAGACTGTGGGAGATGCCTGGGAGGAGTCTCAGGTGGCTGTCGGAGTTGAGAGATTTCTCTACAGGAGAACAAAAATGTCTCGAGCTACTTACTTGGAGGAGTCTGGGGCAGGTAGCTGGGATCTCCGGTCCAGAAAGCAGAGGTCAAAACGTTCTGGGATGACGCCTGGGAGGAGTCTTGGGTCGATCCCGGAGAAGAGAGCTTCCTGCAAAAGAGAAGAATCATCTAGGGTAGCCTCATTAGACAAATCTGGGGCTGCTACCTGAGATCTCCGGTCCTTATAAGAAAAGGCCAAAAGACTCTAGGAGACGTCTGGAAGGAATCACAGGGGATCCCAGAGGGCACAGGCTCCTCCAAAACAGAAAAAAGCCTCAACAGTAGCTTCCTAAGAGGAGTCTGGGGCTTCTACCTGACCCCTTAGGTAGGTAAAGCAGAGGACAGAAGACTGTGGGAGATGCCTGGGAGGAGTCTCAGGTGGCTGACGGAGTTGAGAGATTTCTCTACAGGAGAAAATGTGTCGAGCTACTTACTTGGAGGAGTCTGGGGCAGGTAGATGGGATCTCCGGTCCCGAACGCAGAGGTCAAAACATTCTGGGATGACGCCTGGGAGGAGTCTTGGGTCGACCCCGGAGAAGAGAACTTCCTGCAAAAGAAAAGAATCATCTAGGGTAGCCTCATTAGACAAGTCTGGGGCTGCTACCTGGGATCTCCGGTCCTTATAAGAAAAGGCCAAAAGACGCTAGGAGACGTCTGGAAGGAATCACAGGGGATCCCGGAGGGCACAGGCTCCTCCAAAAAAGAAAAAACCTCAATGGTAGCTTCCTTGGAGGAGTCTGGGGTTTCTACCTGACCCCTTAGGTAGGTAAAGCAGAGGACAGAAGACTGTGGGAGATGCCTGGGAGGAGTCTCAGGTGGCTGACGGAGTTGAGAGATTTCTCTACAGGAGAACAAAAATGTCTCGAGCTACTTACTTGGAGGAGTCTGGGGCAGGTAGCTGGGATCTCCGGTCCCGAACGCAGAGGTCAAAATGTTCTGGGATGACGCCTGGGAGGAGTCTTGGGTTGATTCCGGAGAAGAGAGCTTCCTGCAAAACAGAAGAATCATCTAGGGTAGCCTCATTAAACAAGTCTGGGGCTGCTACCTGCGATCTCGGGTCCTTATAAGAAAAGGCCAAAAGACTCTAGGAGACGTCTGGAAGGAATCACAGGGGATCCCGGAGGGCAGTGTTTCCTCCAAAAAAGAAAAAAGCCTCAACGGTAGCTTCCTTGGAGGAGTCTGGGGTTTCTACCTGACCCCTTAGGTAGGTAAAGCAGAGGACAGAAGACTGTGGGAGATGCCTGGGAGGAGTCTCAGGTGGCTGTCGGAGTTGAGAGATTTCTCTACAGGAGAACAAAAATGTGTCGAGCTACTTACTTGGAGGAGTCTGGGGCAGGTAGCTGGGATCTCCGGTCTCGAACGCAGAGGTCAAAACGTTCTGGGATGACGCCTGGGAGGAGTCTTGGGTCGATCCCGGAGAAGAGAGCTTCCTGCAAAAGAGAAGAATCATCTAGGGTAGCCTCATTAGACAAATCTGGGGCTGCTACCTGAGATCTCCGGTCCTTATAAGAAAAGGCCAAAAGACTCTAGGAGACGTCTGGAAGGAATCACAGGGGATCCCAGAGGGCACAGGCTCCTCCAAAACAGAAAAAAGCCTCAACAGTAGCTTCCTAAGAGGAGTCTGGGGCTTCTACCTGACCCCTTAGGTAGGTAAAGCAGAGGACAGAAGACTGTGGGAGATGCCTGGGAGGAGTCTCAGGTGGCTGACGGAGTTGAGAGATTTCTCTACAGGAGAACAAAAATGTCTCGAGCTACTTACTTGGAGGAGTCTGGGGCAGGTAGCTGGGATCTCCGGTCCCGAACGCAGAGGTCAGAATGTTCTGGGATGATGCCTGGGAGGAGTCTTGGGTTGATTCCGGAGAAGAGAGCTTCCTGCAAAAGAGAAGAATCATCTAGGGTAGCCTCATTAGACAAGTCTGGGGCAGCTACCTGCGATCTCGGGTCCTTATAAGAAAAGGCCAAAAGACTCTAGGAGACGTCTGGAAGGAATCACAGGGGATCCCAGAGGGCACAGGCTCCGCCAAAACAGAAAAAACCTCAACGGTAGCTTCCTAAGAGGAGTCTGGGGCTTCTACCTGACCCCTTAGGTAGGTAAAGCAGAGGACAGAAGACTGTGGGAGATGCCTGGGAGGAGTCTCAGGTGGCTGTCGGAGTTGAGAGATTTCTCTACAGGAGAACAAAAATGTCTCGAGCTACTTACCTGGAGGAGTCTGGGGCAGGTAGCTGGGATCTCCGGTCCTGAACGCAGAGGTCAAAACATTCTGGGATGACGCCTGGGAGGACTCTTGGGTTGATCCCAGAGAAGAGAGCTTCCTGCAAAAGAGAAGAATCATCTAGGGTAGCCTCATTAGACAAGTCTGGGGCTGCTACCTGGGATCTCCGGTCCTTATAAGAAAAGGCCAAAAGACGCTAGGAGACGTCTGGAAGGAATCACAGGGAATCCAGGAGGGCAGAGGTTCCTCCAAAAAAGAAAAAAACCTCAACGGTAGCTTCCTTGGAGGAGTCTGGGGCTTCTACCTGACCCCTTAGGTAGGTAAAGCAGAAGACAGAAGACTGTGGGAGATGCCTGGGAGGAGTCTCAGGTGGCTGTCGGAGTTGAGAGATTTCTCTACAGGAGAACAAAAATGTGTCGAGCTACTTACTTGGAGGAGTCTGGGGCAGGTAGATGGGATCTCCGGTCCCGAACGCAGAGGTCAAAACATTCTGGGATGACGCCTGGGAGGACTCTTGGGTTGATCCCAGAGAAGAGAGCTTCCTGCAAAAGAGAAGAATCATCTAGGGTAGCCTCATTAGACAAGTCTGGGGCTGCTACCTGGGATCTCCGGTCCTTATAAGAAAAGGCCAAAAGACGCTAGGAGACGTCTGGAAGGAATCACAGGGAATCCAGGAGGGCAGAGGTTCCTCCAAAAAAGAAAAAAACCTCAACGGTAGCTTCCTTGGAGGAGTCTGGGGCTTCTACCTGACCCCTTAGGTAGGTAAAGCAGAAGACAGAAGACTGTGGGAGATGCCTGGGAGGAGTCTCAGGTGGCTGTCGGAGTTGAGAGATTTCTCTACAGGAGAACAAAAATGTCTCGAGCTACTTACTTGGAGGAGTCTGGGGCAGGTAGCTGGGATCTCCGGTCACGAAAGCAGAGGTCAAAACGTTCTGGGATGACGCCTGGGAGGAGTCTTGGGTCGATCCCGGAGAAGAGAGCTTCCTGCAAAAGAGAAGAATCATCTAGGGTAGCCTCATTAGACAAATCTGGGGCTGCTACCTGAGATCTCCGGTCCTTATAAGAAAAGGCCAAAAGACTCTAGGAGACGTCTGGAAGGAATCACAGGGGATCCCAGAGGGCACAGGCTCCTCCAAAACAGAAAAAAGCCTCAACAGTAGCTTCCTAAGAGGAGTCTGGGGCTTCTACCTGACCCCTTAGGTAGGTAAAGCAGAGGACAGAAGACTGTGGGAGATGCCTGGGAGGAGTCTCAGGTGGCTGACGGAGTTGAGAGATTTCTCTACAGGAGAAAATGTGTCGAGCTACTTACTTGGAGGAGTCTGGGGCAGGTAGATGGGATCTCCGGTCCCGAACGCAGAGGTCAAAACATTCTGGGATGACGCCTGGGAGGAGTCTTGGGTCGACCCCGGAGAAGAGAACTTCCTGCAAAAGAAAAGAATCATCTAGGGTAGCCTCATTAGACAAGTCTGGGGCTGCTACCTGGGATCTCCGGTCCTTATAAGAAAAGGCCAAAAGACGCTAGGAGACGTCTGGAAGGAATCACAGGGGATCCCGGAGGGCACAGGCTCCTCCAAAAAAGAAAAAACCTCAATGGTAGCTTCCTTGGAGGAGTCTGGGGCTTCTACCTGACCCCTTAGGTAGGTAAAGCAGAGGACAGAAGACTGTGGGAGATGCCTGGGAGGAGTCTCAGGTGGCTGACGGAGTTGAGAGATTTCTCTACAGGAGAACAAAAATGTCTCGAGCTACTTACTTGGAGGAGTCTGGGGCAGGTAGCTGGGATCTCCGGTCCCGAACGCAGAGGTCAGAATGTTCTGGGATGATGCCTGGGAGGAGTCTTGGGTTGATTCCGGAGAAGAGAGCTTCCTGCAAAAGAGAAGAATCATCTAGGGTAGCCTCATTAGACAAGTCTGGGGCAGCTACCTGCGATCTCGGGTCCTTATAAGAAAAGGCCAAAAGACTCTAGGAGACGTCTGGAAGGAATCACAGGGGATCCCAGAGGGCACAGGCTCCGCCAAAACAGAAAAAACCTCAACGGTAGCTTCCTAAGAGGAGTCTGGGGCTTCTACCTGACCCCTTAGGTAGGTAAAGCAGAGGACAGAAGACTGTGGGAGATGCCTGGGAGGAGTCTCAGGTGGCTGTCGGAGTTGAGAGATTTCTCTACAGGAGAACAAAAATGTCTCGAGCTACTTACCTGGAGGAGTCTGGGGCAGGTAGCTGGGATCTCCGGTCCTGAACGCAGAGGTCAAAACATTCTGGGATGACGCCTGGGAGGACTCTTGGGTTGATCCCAGAGAAGAGAGCTTCCTGCAAAAGAGAAGAATCATCTAGGGTAGCCTCATTAGACAAGTCTGGGGCTGCTACCTGGGATCTCCGGTCCTTATAAGAAAAGGCCAAAAGACGCTAGGAGACGTCTGGAAGGAATCACAGGGAATCCAGGAGGGCAGAGGTTCCTCCAAAAAAGAAAAAAACCTCAACGGTAGCTTCCTTGGAGGAGTCTGGGGCTTCTACCTGACCCCTTAGGTAGGTAAAGCAGAAGACAGAAGACTGTGGGAGATGCCTGGGAGGAGTCTCAGGTGGCTGTCGGAGTTGAGAGATTTCTCTACAGGAGAACAAAAATGTGTCGAGCTACTTACTTGGAGGAGTCTGGGGCAGGTAGATGGGATCTCCGGTCCCGAACGCAGAGGTCAAAACATTCTGGGATGACGCCTGGGAGGACTCTTGGGTTGATCCCAGAGAAGAGAGCTTCCTGCAAAAGAGAAGAATCATCTAGGGTAGCCTCATTAGACAAGTCTGGGGCTGCTACCTGGGATCTCCGGTCCTTATAAGAAAAGGCCAAAAGACGCTAGGAGACGTCTGGAAGGAATCACAGGGAATCCAGGAGGGCAGAGGTTCCTCCAAAAAAGAAAAAAACCTCAACGGTAGCTTCCTTGGAGGAGTCTGGGGCTTCTACCTGACCCCTTAGGTAGGTAAAGCAGAAGACAGAAGACTGTGGGAGATGCCTGGGAGGAGTCTCAGGTGGCTGTCGGAGTTGAGAGATTTCTCTACAGGAGAACAAAAATGTCTCGAGCTACTTACTTGGAGGAGTCTGGGGCAGGTAGCTGGGATCTCCGGTCTCGAAAGCAGAGGTCAAAACGTTCTGGGATGACGCCTGGGAGGAGTCTTGGGTCGATCCCGGAGAAGAGAGCTTCCTGCAAAAGAGAAGAATCATCTAGGGTAGCCTCATTAGACAAATCTGGGGCTGCTACCTGAGATCTCCGGTCCTTATAAGAAAAGGCCAAAAGACTCTAGGAGACGTCTGGAAGGAATCACAGGGGATCCCAGAGGGCACAGGCTCCTCCAAAACAGAAAAAAGCCTCAACAGTAGCTTCCTAAGAGGAGTCTGGGGCTTCTACCTGACCCCTTAGGTAGGTAAAGCAGAGGACAGAAGACTGTGGGAGATGCCTGGGAGGAGTCTCAGGTGGCTGACGGAGTTGAGAGATTTCTCTACAGGAGAAAATGTGTCGAGCTACTTACTTGGAGGAGTCTGGGGCAGGTAGATGGGATCTCCGGTCCCGAACGCAGAGGTCAAAACATTCTGGGATGACGCCTGGGAGGAGTCTTGGGTCGACCCCGGAGAAGAGAACTTCCTGCAAAAGAAAAGAATCATCTAGGGTAGCCTCATTAGACAAGTCTGGGGCTGCTACCTGGGATCTCCGGTCCTTATAAGAAAAGGCCAAAAGACGCTAGGAGACGTCTGGAAGGAATCACAGGGGATCCCGGAGGGCACAGGCTCCTCCAAAAAAGAAAAAACCTCAATGGTAGCTTCCTTGGAGGAGTCTGGGGCTTCTACCTGACCCCTTAGGTAGGTAAAGCAGAGGACAGAAGACTGTGGGAGATGCCTGGGAGGAGTCTCAGGTGGCTGACGGAGTTGAGAGATTTCTCTACAGGAGAACAAAAATGTCTCGAGCTACTTACTTGGAGGAGTCTGGGGCAGGTAGCTGGGATCTCCGGTCCCGAACGCAGAGGTCAAAATGTTCTGGGATGACGCCTGGGAGGAGTCTTGGGTTGATTCCGGAGAAGAGAGCTTCCTGCAAAACAGAAGAATCATCTAGGGTAGCCTCATTAAACAAGTCTGGGGCTGCTACCTGCGATCTCGGGTCCTTATAAGAAAAGGCCAAAAGACTCTAGGAGACGTCTGGAAGGAATCAAAGGGGATCCCGGAGGGCAGTGTTTCCTCCAAAAAAGAAAAAAGCCTCAACGGTAGCTTCCTTGGAGGAGTCTGGGGTTTCTACCTGACCCCTTAGGTAGGTAAAGCAGAGGACAGAAGACTGTGGGAGATGCCTGGGAGGAGTCTCAGGTGGCTGTCGGAGTTGAGAGATTTCTCTACAGGAGAACAAAAATGTGTCGAGCTACTTACTTGGAGGAGTCTGGGGCAGGTAGCTGGGATCTCCGGTCTCGAACGCAGAGGTCAAAACGTTCTGGGATGACGCCTGGGAGGAGTCTTGGGTCGATCCCGGAGAAGAGAGCTTCCTGCAAAAGAGAAGAATCATCTAGGGTAGCCTCATTAGACAAATCTGGGGCTGCTACCTGAGATCTCCGGTCCTTATAAGAAAAGGCCAAAAGACTCTAGGAGACGTCTGGAAGGAATCACAGGGGATCCCAGAGGGCACAGGCTCCTCCAAAACAGAAAAAAGCCTCAACAGTAGCTTCCTAAGAGGAGTCTGGGGCTTCTACCTGACCCCTTAGGTAGGTAAAGCAGAGGACAGAAGACTGTGGGAGATGCCTGGGAGGAGTCTCAGGTGGCTGACGGAGTTGAGAGATTTCTCTACAGGAGAACAAAAATGTCTCGAGCTACTTACTTGGAGGAGTCTGGGGCAGGTAGATGGGATCTCCGGTCCCGAACGCAGAGGTCAAAACATTCTGGGATGACGCCTGGGAGGAGTCTTGGGTCGACCCCGGAGAAGAGAACTTCCTGCAAAAGAAAAGAATCATCTAGGGTAGCCTCATTAGACAAGTCTGGGGCTGCTACCTGGGATCTCCGGTCCTTATAAGAAAAGGCCAAAAGACTCTAGGAGACGTCTGGAAGGAATCACAGGGGATCCAGGAGGGCACAGGCTCCTCCAAAAAAGAAAAAACCTCAATGGTAGCTTCCTTGGAGGAGTCTGGGGCTTCTACCTGACCCCTTAGGTAGGTAAAGCAGAGGACAGAAGACTGTGGGAGATGCCTGGGAGGAGTCTCAGGTGGCTGTCGGAGTTGAGAGATTTCTCTACAGGAGAACAAAAATGTCTCGAGCTACTTACTTGGAGGAGTCTGGGGCAGGTAGCTGGGATCTCCGGTCCTGAACGCAGAGGTCAAAACATTCTGGGATGATGCCTGGGAGGAGTCTTGGGTTGATTCCGGAGAAGAGAGCTTCCTGCAAAAGAGAAGAATCATCTAGGGTAGCCTCATTAGACAAGTCTGGGGCTGCTACCTGGGATCTCCGGTCCTTATAAGAAAAGGCCAAAAGACGCTAGGAGACGTCTGGAAGGAATCACAGGGAATCCAGGAGGGCAGAGGTTCCTCCAAAAAAGAAAAAAACCTCAACGGTAGCTTCCTTGGAGGAGTCTGGGGCTTCTACCTGACCCCTTAGGTAGGTAAAGCAGAAGACAGAAGACTGTGGGAGATGCCTGGGAGGAGTCTCAGGTGGCTGTCGGAGTTGAGAGATTTCTCTACAGGAGAACAAAAATGTGTCGAGCTACTTACTTGGAGGAGTCTGGGGCAGGTAGCTGGGATCTCCGGTCCTGAACGCAGAGGTCAAAACATTCTGGGATGACGCCTGGGAGGACTCTTGGGTTGATCCCAGAGAAGAGAGCTTCCTGCAAAAGAGAAGAATCATCTAGGGTAGCCTCATTAGACAAGTCTGGGGCTGCTACCTGGGATCTCCGGTCCTTATAAGAAAAGGCCAAAAGACGCTAGGAGACGTCTGGAAGGAATCACAGGGAATCCAGGAGGGCAGAGGTTCCTCCAAAAAAGAAAAAAACCTCAACGGTAGCTTCCTTGGAGGAGTCTGGGGCTTCTACCTGACCCCTTAGGTAGGTAAAGCAGAAGACAGAAGACTGTGGGAGATGCCTGGGAGGAGTCTCAGGTGGCTGTCGGAGTTGAGAGATTTCTCTACAGGAGAACAAAAATGTCTCGAGCTACTTACTTGGAGGAGTCTGGGGCAGGTAGCTGGGATCTCCGGTCTCGAAAGCAGAGGTCAAAACGTTCTGGGATGACGCCTGGGAGGAGTCTTGGGTCGATCCCGGAGAAGAGAGCTTCCTGCAAAAGAGAAGAATCATCTAGGGTAGCCTCATTAGACAAATCTGGGGCTGCTACCTGAGATCTCCGGTCCTTATAAGAAAAGGCCAAAAGACTCTAGGAGACGTCTGGAAGGAATCACAGGGGATCCCAGAGGGCACAGGCTCCTCCAAAACAGAAAAAAGCCTCAACAGTAGCTTCCTAAGAGGAGTCTGGGGCTTCTACCTGACCCCTTAGGTAGGTAAAGCAGAGGACAGAAGACTGTGGGAGATGCCTGGGAGGAGTCTCAGGTGGCTGACGGAGTTGAGAGATTTCTGTACAGGAGAAAATGTGTCGAGCTACTTACTTGGAGGAGTCTGGGGCAGGTAGATGGGATCTCCGGTCCCGAACGCAGAGGTCAAAACATTCTGGGATGACGCCTGGGAGGAGTCTTGGGTCGACCCCGGAGAAGAGAACTTCCTGCAAAAGAAAAGAATCATCTAGGGTAGCCTCATTAGACAAGTCTGGGGCTGCTACCTGGGATCTCCGGTCCTTATAAGAAAAGCCCAAAAGACGCTAGGAGACGTCTGGAAGGAATCACAGGGGATCCCGGAGGGCACAGGCTCCTCCAAAAAAGAAAAAACCTCAATGGTAGCTTCCTTGGAGGAGTCTGGGGCTTCTAACTGACCCCTTAGGTAGGTAAAGCAGAGGACAGAAGACTGTGGGAGATGCCTGGGAGGAGTCTCAGGTGGCTGACGGAGTTGAGAGATTTCTCTACAGGAGAACAAAAATGTCTCGAGCTACTTACTTGGAGGAGTCTGGGGCAGGTAGCTGGGATCTCCGGTCCCGAACGCAGAGGTCAAAATGTTCTGGGATGACGCCTGGGAGGAGTCTTGGGTTGATTCCGGAGAAGAGAGCTTCCTGCAAAACAGAAGAATCATCTAGGGTAGCCTCATTAAACAAGTCTGGGGCTGCTACCTGCGATCTCGGGTCCTTATAAGAAAAGGCCAAAAGACTCTAGGAGACGTCTGGAAGGAATCAAAGGGGATCCCGGAGGGCAGTGTTTCCTCCAAAAAAGAAAAAAGCCTCAACGGTAGCTTCCTTGGAGGAGTCTGGGGTTTCTACCTGACCCCTTAGGTAGGTAAAGCAGAGGACAGAAGACTGTGGGAGATGCCTGGGAGGAGTCTCAGGTGCCTGTCGGAGTTGAGGGATTTCTCTACAGGAGAACAAAAATGTCTCGAGCTACTTACTTGGAGGAGTCTGGGGCAGGTAGATGGGATCTCCGGTCCCGAACGCAGAGGTCAAAACGTTCTGGGATGACGCCTGGGAGGACTCTTGGGTTGATCCTAGAGAAGAGAGCTTCCTGCAAAAGAGAAGAATCATCTAGGGTAGCCTCATTAGACAAGTCTGGGGCTGCTACCTGGGATCTCCGGTCCTTATAAGAAAAGCCCAAAAGACTCTAGGAGACGTCTGGAAGGAATCACAGGGGATCCCAGAGGGCACAGGCTCCTCCAAAACAGAAAAAACCTCAACGGTAGCTTCCTTGGAGGAGTCTGGGGCTTCTACCTGACCCCTTAGGTAGGTAAAGCAGAGGACAGAAGACTGTGGGAGATGCCTGGGAGGAGTCTCAGGTGGCTGTCGGAGTTGAGAGATTTCTCTACAGGAGAACAAAAATGTCTCGAGCTACTTACTTGGAGGAGTCTGGGGCAGGTAGATGGGATCTCCGGTCCCGAACGCAGAGGTCAAAACATTCTGGGATGACGCCTGGGAGGAGTCTTGGGTCGACCCCGGAGAAGAGAACTTCCTGCAAAAGAAAAGAATCATCTAGGGTAGCCTCATTAGACAAGTCTGGGGCTGCTACCTGGGATCTCCGGTCCTTATAAGAAAAGGCCAAAAGACTCTAGGAGACGTCTGGAAGGAATCACAGGGGATCCAGGAGGGCACAGGCTCCTCCAAAAAAGAAAAAACCTCAATGGTAGCTTCCTTGGAGGAGTCTGGGGCTTCTACCTGACCCCTTAGGTAGGTAAAGCAGAGGACAGAAGACTGTGGGAGATGCCTGGGAGGAGTCTCAGGTGGCTGTCGGAGTTGAGAGATTTCTCTACAGGAGAACAAAAATGTCTCGAGCTACTTACTTGGAGGAGTCTGGGGCAGGTAGCTGGGATCTCCGGTCCCGAACGCAGAGGTCAAAATGTTCTGGGATGACGCCTGGGAGGAGTCTTGGGTTGATTCCGGAGAAGAGAGCTTCCTGCAAAAGAGAAGAATCATCTAGGGTAGCCTCATTAAACAAGTCTGGGGCTGCTACCTGCGATCTCGGGTCCTTATAAGAAAAGGCCAAAAGACTCTAGGAGACGTCTGGAAGGAATCAAAGGGGATCACGGAGGGCAGTGTTTCCTCCAAAAAAGAAAAAAGCCTCAACGGTAGCTTCCTTGGAGGTGTCTGGGGTTTCTACCTGACCCCTTAGGTAGGTAAAGCAGAGGACAGAAGACTGTGGGAGATGCCTGGGAGGAGTCTCAGGTGCCTGTCGGAGTTGAGGGATTTCTCTACAGGAGAACAAAAATGTCTCGAGCTACTTACTTGGAGGAGTCTGGGGCAGGTAGATGGGATCTCCGGTCCCGAACGCAGAGGTCAAAACGTTCTGGGATGACGCCTGGGAGGAGTCTTGGGTCGATCCCAGAGAAGAGAGCTTCCTGCAAAAGAGAAGAATCATATAGGGTAGCCTCATTAGACAAGTCTGGGGCTGCTACCTGGGATCTCCGGTCCTTATAAGAAAAGGCCAAAAGACGCTAGGAGACGTCTGGAAGGAATCACAGGGAATCCCGGAGGTCAGAGGCTCCTCGAAAAAAAGAAAAAAAACCTCAACGGTAGCTTCCTTGGAGGAGTCTGGGGCTTCTACCTGACCCCTTAGGTAGGTAAAGCAGAGGACAGAAGACTGTGGGAGATGCCTGGGAGGAGTCTCAGGTGGCTGTCGGAGTTGAGAGATTTCTCTACAGGAGAACAAAAATGTCTCGAGCTACTTACTTGGAGGAGTCTGGGGCAGGTAGCTGGGATCTCCGGTCCCGAATGCAGAGGTCAAAACGTTCTGGGATGACGCCTGGGAGGAGTCTTGGGTCAATCCTGGAGAAGAGAGCTTCCTGCAAAACAGAAGAATCATCTAGGGTAGCCTCATTAGACAAGTCTGGGGCTGCTACCTGCGATCTCCGGTCCTTATAAGAAAAGCCCAAAAGACTCTAGGAGACGTCTGGAAGGAATCACAGGGGATCCCAGAGGGCACAGGCTCCGCCAAAACAGAAAAAACCTCAACGGTAGCTTCCTAAGAGGAGTCTGGGGCTTCTACCTGACCCCTTAGGTAGGTAAAGCAGAGGACAGAAGACTGTGGGAGATGCCTGGGAGGAGTCTCAGGTGGCTGACGGAGTTGAGAGATTTCTCTACAGGAGAACAAAAATGTCTCGAGCTACTTACTTGGAGGAGTCTGGGGCAGGTAGCTGGGATCTCCGGTCCTGAACGCAGAGGTCAAAACGTTCTGGGATGACGCCTGGGAGGACTCTTGGGTTGATCCCAGAGAAGAGAGCTTCCTGCAAAAGAGAAGAATCATCTAGGGTAGCCTCATTAGACAAGTCTGGGGCTGCTACCTGGGATCTCCGGTCCTTATAAGAAAAGGCCAAAAGACGCTAGGAGACGTCTGGAAGGAATCACAGGGAATCCAGGAGGGCAGAGGTTCCTCCAAAAAAGAAAAAAACCTCAACGGTAGCTTCCTTGGAGGAGTCTGGGGCTTCTACCTGACCCCTTAGGTAGGTAAAGCAGAAGACAGAAGACTGTGGGAGATGCCTGGGAGGAGTCTCAGGTGGCTGTCGGAGTTGAGAGATTTCTCTACAGGAGAACAAAAATGTCTCGAGCTACTTACTTGGAGGAGTCTGGGGCAGGTAGCTGGGATCTCCGGTCCTGAACGCAGAGGTCAAAACATTCTGGGATGACGCCTGGGAGGACTCTTGGGTTGATCCCAGAGAAGAGAGCTTCCTGCAAAAGAGAAGAATCATCTAGGGTAGCCTCATTAGACAAGTCTGGGGCTGCTACCTGGGATCTCCGGTCCTTATAAGAAAAGGCCAAAAGACGCTAGGAGACGTCTGGAAGGAATCACAGGGAATCCAGGAGGGCAGAGGTTCCTCCAAAAAAGAAAAAAACCTCAACGGTAGCTTCCTTGGAGGAGTCTGGGGCTTCTACCTGACCCCTTAGGTAGGTAAAGCAGAAGACAGAAGACTGTGGGAGATGCCTGGGAGGAGTCTCAGGTGGCTGTCGGAGTTGAGAGATTTCTCTACAGGAGAACAAAAATGTCTCGAGCTACTTACTTGGAGGAGTCTGGGGCAGGTAGCTGGGATCTCCGGTCTCGAACGCAGAGGTCAAAACATCCTGGGATGACGCCTGGGAGGAGTCTTGGGTCGATCCCGGAGAAGAGAGCTTCCTGCAAAAGAGAAGAATCATCTAGGGTAGCCTCATTAGACAAATCTGGGGCTGCTACCTGAGATCTCCGGTCCTTATAAGAAAAGGCCAAAAGACTCTAGGAGACGTCTGGAAGGAATCACAGGGGATCCCAGAGGGCACAGGCTCCTCCAAAACAGAAAAAAGCCTCAACAGTAGCTTCCTTGGAGGAGTCTGGGGCTTCTACCTGACCCCTTAGGTAGGTAAAGCAGAGGACAGAAGACTGTGGGAGATGCCTGGGAGGAGTCTCAGGTGGCTGTCGGAGTTGAGAGATTTCTCTACAGGAGAAAATGTGTCGAGCTACTTACTTGGAGGAGTCTGGGGCAGGTAGATGGGATCTCCGGTCCCGAACGCAGAGGTCAAAACATTCTGGGATGACGCCTGGGAGGAGTCTTGGGTCGACCCCGGAGAAGAGAACTTCCTGCAAAAGAAAAGAATCATCTAGGGTAGCCTCATTAGACAAGTCTGGGGCTGCTACCTGGGATCTCCGGTCCTTATAAGAAAAGGCCAAAAGACGCTAGGAGACGTCTGGAAGGAATCACAGGGGATCCCGGAGGGCACAGGCTCCTCCAAAAAAGAAAAAACCTCAATGGTAGCTTCCTTGGAGGAGTCTGGGGCTTCTACCTGACCCCTTAGGTAGGTAAAGCAGAGGACAGAAGACTGTGGGAGATGCCTGGGAGGAGTCTCAGGTGGCTGACGGAGTTGAGAGATTTCTCTACAGGAGAACAAAAATGTCTCGAGCTACTTACTTGGAGGAGTCTGGGGCAGGTAGCTGGGATCTCCGGTCCCGAACGCAGAGGTCAAAATGTTCTGGGATGACGCCTGGGAGGAGTCTTGGGTTGATTCCGGAGAAGAGAGCTTCCTGCAAAACAGAAGAATCATCTAGGGTAGCCTCATTAAACAAGTCTGGGGCTGCTACCTGCGATCTCGGGTCCTTATAAGAAAAGGCCAAAAGACTCTAGGAGACGTCTGGAAGGAATCAAAGGGGATCCCGGAGGGCAGTGTTTCCTCCAAAAAAGAAAAAAGCCTCAACGGTAGCTTCCTTGGAGGAGTCTGGGGTTTCTACCTGACCCCTTAGGTAGGTAAAGCAGAGGACAGAAGACTGTGGGAGATGCCTGGGAGGAGTCTCAGGTGCCTGTCGGAGTTGAGGGATTTCTCTACAGGAGAACAAAAATGTCTCGAGCTACTTACTTGGAGGAGTCTGGGGCAGGTAGATGGGATCTCCGGTCCCGAACGCAGAGGTCAAAACGTTCTGGGATGACGCCTGGGAGGACTCTTGGGTTGATCCCAGAGAAGAGAGCTTCCTGCAAAAGAGAAGAATCATCTAGGGTAGCCTCATTAGACAAGTCTGGGGCTGCTACCTGGGATCTCCGGTCCTTATAAGAAAAGCCCAAAAGACTCTAGGAGACGTCTGGAAGGAATCACAGGGGATCCCAGAGGGCACAGGCTCCGCCAAAACAGAAAAAACCTCAACGGTAGCTTCCTAAGAGGAGTCTGGGGCTTCTACCTGACCCCTTAGGTAGGTAAAGCAGAGGACAGAAGACTGTGGGAGATGCCTGGGAGGAGTCTCAGGTGGCTGTCGGAGTTGAGAGATTTCTCTACAGGAGAACAAAAATGTCTCGAGCTACTTACTTGGAGGAGTCTGGGGCAGGTAGCTGGGATCTCCGGTCCCGAACGCAGAGGTCAAAACATTCTGGGATGACGCCTGGGAGGAGTCTTGGGTCGACCCCGGAGAAGAGAACTTCCTGCAAAAGAAAAGAATCATCTAGGGTAGCCTCATTAGACAAGTCTGGGGCTGCTACCTGGGATCTCCGGTCCTTATAAGAAAAGGCCAAAAGACTCTAGGAGACGTCTGGAAGGAATCACAGGGGATCCAGGAGGGCACAGGCTCCTCCAAAAAAGAAAAAACCTCAATGGTAGCTTCCTTGGAGGAGTCTGGGGCTTCTACCTGACCCCTTAGGTAGGTAAAGCAGAGGACAGAAGACTGTGGGAGATGCCTGGGAGGAGTCTCAGGTGGCTGTCGGAGTTGAGAGATTTCTCTACAGGAGAACAAAAATGTCTCGAGCTACTTACTTGGAGGAGTCTGGGGCAGGTAGCTGGGATCTCCGGTCCCGAACGCAGAGGTCAAAATGTTCTGGGATGACGCCTGGGAGGAGTCTTGGGTTGATTCCGGAGAAGAGAGCTTCCTGCAAAACAGAAGAATCATCTAGGGTAGCCTCATTAAACAAGTCTGGGGCTGCTACCTGCGATCTCGGGTCCTTATAAGAAAAGGCCAAAAGACTCTAGGAGACGTCTGGAAGGAATCAAAGGGGATCCCGGAGGGCAGTGTTTCCTCCAAAAAAGAAAAAAGCCTCAACGGTAGCTTCCTTGGAGGAGTCTGGGGTTTCTACCTGACCCCTTAGGTAGGTAAAGCAGAGGACAGAAGACTGTGGGAGATGCCTGGGAGGAGTCTCAGGTGCCTGTCGGAGTTGAGGGATTTCTCTACAGGAGAACAAAAATGTCTCGAGCTACTTACTTGGAGGAGTCTGGGGCAGGTAGATGGGATCTCCGGTCCCGAACGCAGAGGTCAAAACGTTCTGGGATGACGCCTGGGAGGACTCTTGGGTTGATCCCAGAGAAGAGAGCTTCCTGCAAAAGAGAAGAATCATCTAGGGTAGCCTCATTAGACAAGTCTGGGGCTGCTACCTGGGATCTCCGGTCCTTATAAGAAAAGCCCAAAAGACTCTAGGAGACGTCTGGAAGGAATCACAGGGTATCCCAGAGGGCACAGGCTCCTCCAAAACAGAAAAAACCTCAACGGTAGCTTCCTAAGAGGAGTCTGGGGCTTCTACCTGACCCCTTAGGTAGGTAAAGCAGAGGACAGAAGACTGTGGGAGATGCCTGGGAGGAGTCTCAGGTGGCTGTCGGAGTTGAGAGATTTCTCTACAGGAGAACAAAAATGTCTCGAGCTACTTACTTGGAGGAGTCTGGGGCAGGTAGATGGGATCTCCGGTCCCGAACGCAGAGGTCAAAACATTCTGGGATGACGCCTGGGAGGAGTCTTGGGTCGACACCGGAGAAGAGAACTTCCTGCAAAAGAAAAGAATCATCTAGGGTAGCCTCATTAGACAAGTCTGGGGCTGCTACCTGGGATCTCCGGTCCTTATAAGAAAAGGCCAAAAGACTCTAGGAGACGTCTGGAAGGAATCACAGGGGATCCAGGAGGGCACAGGCTCCTCCAAAAAAGAAAAAACCTCAATGGTAGCTTCCTTGGAGGAGTCTGGGGCTTCTACCTGACCCCTTAGGTAGGTAAAGCAGAGGACAGAAGACTGTGGGAGATGCCTGGGAGGAGTCTCAGGTGGCTGTCGGAGTTGAGAGATTTCTCTACAGGAGAACAAAAATGTCTCGAGCTACTTACTTGGAGGAGTCTGGGGCAGGTAGCTGGGATCTCCGGTCCCGAACGCAGAGGTCAAAATGTTCTGGGATGACGCCTGGGAGGAGTCTTGGGTTGATTCCGGAGAAGAGAGCTTCCTGCAAAAGAGAAGAATCATCTAGGGTAGCCTCATTAAACAAGTCTGGGGCTGCTACCTGCGATCTCGGGTCCTTATAAGAAAAGGCCAAAAGACTCTAGGAGACGTCTGGAAGGAATCAAAGGGGATCACGGAGGGCAGTGTTTCCTCCAAAAAAGAAAAAAGCCTCAACGGTAGCTTCCTTGGAGGTGTCTGGGGTTTCTACCTGACCCCTTAGGTAGGTAAAGCAGAGGACAGAAGACTGTGGGAGATGCCTGGGAGGAGTCTCAGGTGCCTGTCGGAGTTGAGGGATTTCTCTACAGGAGAACAAAAATGTCTCGAGCTACTTACTTGGAGGAGTCTGGGGCAGGTAGATGGGATCTCCGGTCCCGAACGCAGAGGTCAAAACGTTCTGGGATGACGCCTGGGAGGAGTCTTGGGTCGATCCCAGAGAAGAGAGCTTCCTGCAAAAGAGAAGAATCATATAGGGTAGCCTCATTAGACAAGTCTGGGGCTGCTACCTGGGATCTCCGGTCCTTATAAGAAAAGGCCAAAAGACGCTAGGAGACGTCTGGAAGGAATCACAGGGAATCCCGGAGGTCAGAGGCTCCTCGAAAAAAAGAAAAAAAAATTCAACGGTAGCTTCCTTGGAGGAGTCTGGGGCTTCTACCTGACCCCTTAGGTAGGTAGAGCAGAGGACAGAAGACTGTGGGGGATGCCTGGGAGGAGTCTCAGGTGGCTGTCGGAGTTGAGAGATTTCTCTACAGGAGAACAAAAATGTCTCGAGCTACTTACTTGGAGGAGTCTGGGGCAGGTAGCTGGGATCTCCGGTCCCGAATGCAGAGGTCAAAACGTTCTGGGATGACGCCTGGGAGGAGTCTTGGGTCAATCCTGGAGAAGAGAGCTTCCTGCAAAACAGAAGAATCATCTAGGGTAGCCTCATTAGACAAGTCTGGGGCTGCTACCTGCGATCTCCGGTCCTTATAAGAAAAGCCCAAAAGACTCTAGGAGACGTCTGGAAGGAATCACAGGGGATCCCAGAGGGCACAGGCTCCGCCAAAACAGAAAAAACCTCAACGGTAGCTTCCTAAGAGGAGTCTGGGGCTTCTACCTGACCCCTTAGGTAGGTAAAGCAGAGGACAGAAGACTGTGGGAGATGCCTGGGAGGAGTCTCAGGTGGCTGAAGGAGTTGAGAGATTTCTCTACAGGAGAACAAAAATGTCTCGAGCTACTTACTTGGAGGAGTCTGGGGCAGGTAGCTGGGATCTCCGGTCCTGAACGCAGAGGTCAAAACATTCTGGGATGACGCCTGGGAGGACTCTTGGGTTGATCCCAGAGAAGAGAGCTTCCTGCAAAAGAGAAGAATCATCTAGGGTAGCCTCATTAGACAAGTCTGGGGCTGCTACCTGGGATCTCCGGTCCTTATAAGAAAAGGCCAAAAGACGCTAGGAGACGTCTGGAAGGAATCACAGGGAATCCAGGAGGGCAGAGGTTCCTCCAAAAAAGAAAAAAACCTCAACGGTAGCTTCCTTGGAGGAGTCTGGGGCTTCTACCTGACCCCTTAGGTAGGTAAAGCAGAAGACAGAAGACTGTGGGAGATGCCTGGGAGGAGTCTCAGGTGGCTGTCGGAGTTGAGAGATTTCTCTACAGGAGAACAAAAATGTCTCGAGCTACTTACTTGGAGGAGTCTGGGGCAGGTAGCTGGGATCTCCGGTCCTGAACGCAGAGGTCAAAACATTCTGGGATGACGCCTGGGAGGACTCTTGGGTTGATCCCAGAGAAGAGAGCTTCCTGCAAAAGAGAAGAATCATCTAGGGTAGCCTCATTAGACAAGTCTGGGGCTGCTACCTGGGATCTCCGGTCCTTATAAGAAAAGGCCAAAAGACGCTAGGAGACGTCTGGAAGGAATCACAGGGAATCCAGGAGGGCAGAGGTTCCTCCAAAAAAGAAAAAAACCTCAACGGTAGCTTCCTTGGAGGAGTCTGGGGCTTCTACCTGACCCCTTAGGTAGGTAAAGCAGAAGACAGAAGACTGTGGGAGATGCCTGGGAGGAGTCTCAGGTGGCTGTCGGAGTTGAGAGATTTCTCTACAGGAGAACAAAAATGTCTCGAGCTACTTACTTGGAGGAGTCTGGGGCAGGTAGCTGGGATCTCCGGTCTCGAACGCAGAGGTCAAAACATTCTGGGATGACGCCTGGGAGGAGTCTTGGGTCGATCCCGGAGAAGAGAGCTTCCTGCAAAAGAGAAGAATCATCTAGGGTAGCCTCATTAGACAAATCTGGGGCTGCTACCTGAGATCTCCGGTCCTTATAAGAAAAGGCCAAAAGACTCTAGGAGACGTCTGGAAGGAATCACAGGGGATCCCAGAGGGCACAGGCTCCTCCAAAACAGAAAAAAGCCTCAACAGTAGCTTCCTTGGAGGAGTCTGGGGCTTCTACCTGACCCCTTAGGTAGGTAAAGCAGAGGACAGAAGACTGTGGGAGATGCCTGGGAGGAGTCTCAGGTGGCTGACGGAGTTGAGAGATTTCTCTACAGGAGAAAATGTGTCGAGCTACTTACTTGGAGGAGTCTGGGGCAGGTAGATGGGATCTCCGGTCCCGAACGCAGAGGTCAAAACATTCTGGGATGACGCCTGGGAGGAGTCTTGGGTCGACCCCGGAGAAGAGAACTTCCTGCAAAAGAAAAGAATCATCTAGGGTAGCCTCATTAGACAAGTCTGGGGCTGCTACCTGGGATCTCCGGTCCTTATAAGAAAAGGCCAAAAGACGCTAGGAGACGTCTGGAAGGAATCACAGGGGATCCCGGAGGGCACAGGCTCCTCCAAAAAAGAAAAAACCTCAATGGTAGCTTCCTTGGAGGAGTCTGGGGCTTCTACCTGACCCCTTAGGTAGGTAAAGCAGAGGACAGAAGACTGTGGGAGATGCCTGGGAGGAGTCTCAGGTGGCTGTCGGAGTTGAGAGATTTCTCTACAGGAGAACAAAAATGTCTCGAGCTACTTACCTGGAGGAGTCTGGGGCAGGTAGCTGGGATCTCCGGTCCCGAACGCAGAGGTCAAAATGTTCTGGGATGACGCCTGGGAGGAGTCTTGGGTCGATCCCGGAGAAGAGAGCTTCCTGCAAAAGAGAAGAATCATCTAGGGTAGCCTCATTAGACAAGTCTGGGGCTGCTACCTGCGATCTCGGGTCCTTATAAGAAATGCCCAAAAGACTCTAGGAGACGTCTGGAAGGAATCACAGGGGATCCCGGAGGGCAGAGGTTCCTCCAAAAAAGAAAAAAACGTCAACGGTAGCTTCCTTGGAGGAGTCTAGGGCTTCTACCTGACCCCTTAGGTAGGTAAAGCAGAGGACAGAAGACTGTGGGAGATGCCTGGGAGGAGTCTCAGGTGGCTGTCGGAGTTGAGAGATTTCTCTACAGGAGAACAAAAATGTCTCGAGCTACTTACTTGGAGGAGTCTGGGGCAGGTAGCTGGGATCTCCGGTCCCGAATGCAGAGGTCAAAACGTTCTGGGATGACGCCTGGGAGGAGTCTTGGGTCAATCCTGGAGAAGAGAGCTTCCTGCAAAACAGAAGAATCATCTAGGGTAGCCTCATTAGACAAGTCTGGGGCTGCTACCTGCGATCTCCGGTCCTTATAAGAAAAGCCCAAAAGACTCTAGGAGACGTCTGGAAGGAATCACAGGGGATCCCAGAGGGCACAGGCTCCGCCAAAACAGAAAAAACCTCAACGGTAGCTTCCTAAGAGGAGTCTGGGGCTTCTACCTGACCCCTTAGGTAGGTAAAGCAGAGGACAGAAGACTGTGGGAGATGCCTGGGAGGAGTCTCAGGTGGCTGACGGAGTTGAGAGATTTCTCTACAGGAGAAAATGTGTCGAGCTACTTACTTGGAGGAGTCTGGGGCAGGTAGATGGGATCTCCGGTCCTGAACGCAGAGGTCAAAACATTCTGGGATGACGCCTGGGAGGACTCTTGGGTTGATCCCAGAGAAGAGAGCTTCCTGCAAAAGAGAAGAATCATCTAGGGTAGCCTCATTAGACAAGTCTGGGGCTGCTACCTGGGATCTCCGGTCCTTATAAGAAAAGGCCAAAAGACGCTAGGAGACGTCTGGAAGGAATCACATGGAATCCAGGTGGGCAGAGGTTCCTCCAAAAAAGAAAACAAACCTCAACGGTAGCTTCCTTGGAGGAGTCTGGGGCTTCTACCTGACCCCTTAGGTAGGTAAAGCAGAAGACAGAAGACTGTGGGAGATGCCTGGGAGGAGTCTCAGGTGGCTGACGGAGTTGAGAGATTTCTCTACAGGAGAAAATGTGTCGAGCTACTTACTTGGAGGAGTCTGGGGCAGGTAGATGGGATCTCCGGTCCCGAACGCAGAGGTCAAAACATTCTGGGATGACGCCTGGGAGGAGTCTTGGGTCGACCCCGGAGAAGAGAACTTCCTGCAAAAGAGAAGAATCATCTAGGGTAGCCTCATTAGACAAGTCTGGGGCTGCTACCTGCGATCTCCGGTCCTTATAAGAAAAGCCCAAAAGACTCTAGGAGACGTCTGGAAGGAATCACAGGGGATCCCAGAGGGCACAGGCTCCGCCAAAACAGAAAAAACCTCAACGGTAGCTTCCTAAGAGGAGTCTGGGGCTTCTGCCTGACCCCTTAGGTAGGTAAAGCAGAGGACAGAAGACTGTGGGAGATGCCTGGGAGGAGTCTCAGGTGGCTGTCGGAGTTGAGAGATTTCTCTACAGGAGAACAAAAATGTCTCGAGCTACTTACTTGGAGGAGTCTGGGGCAGGTAGCTGGGATCTCCGGTCCTGAACGCAGAGGTCAAAACATTCTGGGATGACGCCTGGGAGGACTCTTGGGTTGATTCCGGAGAAGAGAGCTTCCTGCAAAAGAGAAGAATCATCTAGGGTAGCCTCATTAAACAAGTCTGGGGCTGCTACCTGCGATCTCGGGTCCTTATAAGAAAAGGCCAAAAGACTCTAGGAGACGTCTGGAAGGAATCAAAGGGGATCCCGGAGGGCAGTGTTTCCTCCAAAAAAGAAAAAAGCCTCAACGGTAGCTTCCTTGGAGGAGTCTGGGGTTTCTACCTGACCCCTTAGGTAGGTAAAGCAGAGGACAGAAGACTGTGGGAGATGCCTGGGAGGAGTCTCAGGTGCCTGTCGGAGTTGAGGGATTTCTCTACAGGAGAACAAAAATGTCTCGAGCTACTTACTTGGAGGAGTCTGGGGCAGGTAGATGGGATCTCCGGTCCCGAACGCAGATGTCAAAACGTTCTGGGATGACGCCTGGGAGGACTCTTGGGTTGATCCCAGAGAAGAGAGCTTCCTGCAAAAGAGAAGAATCATCTAGGGTAGCCTTATTAGACAAGTCTGGGGCTGCTACCTGGGATCTCCGGTCCTTATAAGAAAAGGCCAAAAGACGCTAGGAGACGTCTGGAAGGAATCACAGGGAATCCCGGAGGTCAGAGGCTCCTCGAAAAAAAGAAAAAAACCTCAACGGTAGCTTCCTTGGAGGAGTCTGGGGCTTCTACCTGACCCCTTAGGTAGGTAAAGCAGAGGACAGAAGACTGTGGGAGATGCCTGGGAGGAGTCTCAGGTGGCTGTCGGAGTTGAGAGATTTCTCTACAGGAGAACAAAAATGTCTCGAGCTACTTACCTGGAGGAGTCTGGGGCAGGTAGCTGGGATCTCCGGTCCCGAACGCAGAGGTAAAAATGTTCTGGGATGACGCCTGGGAGGAGTCTTGGGTCGATCCCGGAGAAGAGAGCTTCCTGCAAAAGAGAAGAATCATCTAGGGTAGCCTCATTAGACAAGTCTGGGGCTGCTACCTGCGATCTCGGGTCCTTATAAGAAATGCCCAAAAGACTCTAGGAGACGTCTGGAAGGAATCACAGGGGATCCCGGAGGGCAGAGGTTCCTCCAAAAAAGAAAAAAAACGTCAACGGTAGCTTCCTTGGAGGAGTCTAGGGCTTCTACCTGACCCCTTAGGTAGGTAAAGCAGAGGACAGAAGACTGTGGGAGATGCCTGGGAGGAGTCTCAGGTGGCTGTCGGAGTTGAGAGATTTCTCTACAGGAGAACAAAAATGTCTCGAGCTACTTACTTGGAGGAGTCTGGGGCAGGTAGCTGGGATCTCCGGTCCCGAATGCAGAGGTCAAAACGTTCTGGGATGACGCCTGGGAGGAGTCTTGGGTCAATCCTGGAGAAGAGAGCTTCCTGCAAAAGAGAAGAATCATCTAGGGTAGCCTCATTAAACAAGTCTGGGGCTGCTACCTGCGATCTCCAGTCCTTATAAGAAAAGCCCAAAAGACTCTAGGAGACGTCTGGAAGGAATCACAGGGGATCCCAGAGGGCACAGGCTCCGCCAAAACAGAAAAAACCTCAACGGTAGCTTCCTAAGAGGAGTCTGGGGCTTCTACCTGACCCCTTAGGTAGGTAAAGCAGAGGACAGAAGACTGTGGGAGATGCCTGGGAGGAGTCTCAGGTGGCTGTCGGAGTTGAGAGATTTCTCTACAGGAGAACAAAAATGTCTCGAGCTACTTACTTGGAGGAGTCTGGGGCAGGTAGCTGGGATCTCCGGTCCTGAACGCAGAGGTCAAAACATTCTGGGATGACGCCTGGGAGGACTCTTGGGTTGATCCCAGAGAAGAGAGCTTCCTGCAAAAGAGAAGAATCATCTAGGGTAGCCTCATTAGACAAGTCTGGGGCTGCTACCTGGGATCTCCGGTCCTTATAAGAAAAGGCCAAAAGACGCTAGGAGACGTCTGGAAGGAATCACAGGGAATCCAGGAGGGCAGAGGTTCCTCCAAAAAAGAAAAAAACCTCAACGGTAGCTTCCTTGGAGGAGTCTGGGGCTTCTACCTGACCCCTTAGGTAGGTAAAGCAGAAGACAGAAGACTGTGGGAGATGCCTGGGAGGAGTCTCAGGTGGCTGTCGGAGTTGAGAGATTTCTCTACAGGAGAACAAAAATGTGTCGAGCTACTTACTTGGAGGAGTCTGGGGCAGGTAGCTGGGATCTCCGGTCCTGAACGCAGAGGTCAAAACATTCTGGGATGACGCCTGGGAGGACTCTTGGGTTGATCCCAGAGAAGAGAGCTTCCTGCAAAAGAGAAGAATCATCTAGGGTAGCCTCATTAGACAAGTCTGGGGCTGCTACCTGGGATCTCCGGTCCTTATAAGAAAAGGCCAAAAGACGCTAGGAGACGTCTGGAAGGAATCACAGGGAATCCAGGAGGGCAGAGGTTCCTCCAAAAAAAGAAAAAAACCTCAACGGTAGCTTCCTTGGAGGAGTCTGGGGCTTCTACCTGACCCCTTAGGTAGGTAAAGCAGAAGACAGAAGACTGTGGGAGATGCCTGGGAGGAGTCTCAGGTGGCTGTCGGAGTTGAGAGATTTCTCTACAGGAGAACAAAAATGTCTCGAGCTACTTACTTGGAGGAGTCTGGGGCAGGTAGCTGGGATCTCCGGTATCGAACGCAGAGGTCAAAACGTTCTGGGATGACGCCTGGGAGGAGTCTTGGGTCGATCCCAGAGAAGAGAGCTTCCTGCAAAAGAGAAGAATCATCTAGGATAGCCTCATTAGACAAATCTGGGGCTGCTACCTGAGATCTCCGGTCCTTATAAGAAAAGGCCAAAAGACTCTAGGAGACGTCTGGAAGGAATCACAGGGGATCCCAGAGGGCACAGGCTCCTCCAAAACAGAAAAAAGCCTCAACAGTAGCTTCCTTGGAGGAGTCTGGGGCTTCTACCTGACCCCTTAGGTAGGTAAAGCAGAGGACAGAAGACTGTGGGAGATGCCTGGGAGGAGTCTCAGGTGGCTGACGGAGTTGAGAGATTTCTCTACAGGAGAACAAAAATGTCTCGAGCTACTTACCTGGAGGAGTCTGGGGCAGGTAGCTGGGATCTCCGGTCCTGAACGCAGAGGTCAAAACATTCTGGGATGACGCCTGGGAGGACTCTTGGGTTGATCCCAGAGAAGAGAGCTTCCTGCAAAAGAGAAGAATCATCTAGGGTAGCCTCATTAGACAAGTCTGGGGCTGCTACCTGGGATCTCCGGTCCTTATAAGAAAAGGCCAAAAGACGCTAGGAGACGTCTGGAAGGAATCACAGGGAATCCAGGAGGGCAGAGGTTCCTCCAAAAAAGAAAAAAACCTCAACGGTAGCTTCCTTGGAGGAGTCTGGGGCTTCTACCTGACCCCTTAGGTAGGTAAAGCAGAGGACAGAAGACTGTGGGAGATGCCTGGGAGGAGTCTCAGGTGGCTGACGGAGTTGAGAGATTTCTCTACAGGAGAAAATGTGTCGAGCTACTTACTTGGAGGAGTCTGGGGCAGGTAGATGGGATCTCCGGTCCTGAACGCAGAGGTCAAAACATTCTGGGATGACGCCTGGGAGGACTCTTGGGTTGATCCCAGAGAAGAGAGCTTCCTGCAAAAGAGAAGAATCATCTAGGGTAGCCTCATTAGACAAGTCTGGGGCTGCTACCTGGGATCTCCGGTCCTTATAAGAAAAGGCCAAAAGACGCTAGGAGACGTCTGGAAGGAATCACATGGAATCCAGGAGGGCAGAGGTTCCTCCAAAATAGAAAAAAAACCTCAACGGTAGCTTCCTTGGAGGAGTCTGGGGCTTCTACCTGACCCCTTAGGTAGGTAAAGCAGAAGACAGAAGACTGTGGGAGATGCCTGGGAGGAGTCTCAGGTGGCTGACGGAGTTGAGAGATTTCTCTACAGGAGAAAATGTGTCGAGCTACTTACTTGGAGGAGTCTGGGGCAGGTAGATGGGATCTCCGGTCCCGAACGCAGAGGTCAAAACATTCTGGGATGACGCCTGTGAGGAGTCTTGGGTCGACCCCGGAGAAGAGAACTTCCTGCAAAAGAGAAGAATCATCTAGGGTAGCCTCATTAGACAAGTCTGGGGCTGCTACCTGCGATCTCCGGTCCTTATAAGAAAAGCCCAAAAGACTCTAGGAGACGTCTGGAAGGAATCACAGGGGATCCCAGAGGGCACAGGCTCCGCCAAAACAGAAAAAACCTCAACGGTAGCTTCCTAAGAGGAGTCTGGGGCTTCTGCCTGACCCCTTAGGTAGGTAAAGCAGAGGACAGAAGACTGTGGGAGATGCCTGGGAGGAGTCTCAGGTGGCTGTCGGAGTTGAGAGATTTCTCTACAGGAGAACAAAAATGTCTCGAGCTACTTACTTGGAGGAGTCTGGGGCAGGTAGCTGGGATCTCCGGTCCTGAACGCAGAGGTCAAAACAATCTGGGATGACGCCTGGGAGGACTCTTGGGTTGATTCCGGAGAAGAGAGCTTCCTGCAAAAGAGAAGAATCATCTAGGGTAGCCTCATTAAACAAGTCTGGGGCTGCTACCTGCGATCTCGGGTCCTTATAAGAAAAGGCCAAAAGACTCTAGGAGACGTCTGGAAGGAATCAAAGGGGATCCCGGAGGGCAGTGTTTCCTCCAAAAAAGAAAAAAGCCTCAACGGTAGCTTCCTTGGAGGAGTCTGGGGTTTCTACCTGACCCCTTAGGTAGGTAAAGCAGAGGACAGAAGACTGTGGGAGATGCCTGGGAGGAGTCTCAGGTGCCTGTCGGAGTTGAGGGATTTCTCTACAGGAGAACAAAAATGTCTCGAGCTACTTACTTGGAGGAGTCTGGGGCAGGTAGATGGGATCTCCGGTCCCGAACGCAGATGTCAAAACGTTCTGGGATGACGCCTGGGAGGACTCTTGGGTTGATCCCAGAGAAGAGAGCTTCCTGCAAAAGAGAAGAATCATCTAGGGTAGCCTTATTAGACAAGTCTGGGGCTGCTGCCTGGGATCTCCGGTCCTTATAAGAAAAGGCCAAAAGACGCTAGGAGACGTCTGGAAGGAATCACAGGGAATCCCGGAGGTCAGAGGCTCCTCGAAAAAAAGAAAAAAACCTCAACGGTAGCTTCCTTGGAGGAGTCTGGGGCTTCTACCTGACCCCTTAGGTAGGTAAAGCAGAGGACAGAAGACTGTGGGAGATGCCTGGGAGGAGTCTCAGGTGGCTGTCGGAGTTGAGAGATTTCTCTACAGGAGAACAAAAATGTCTCGAGCTACTTACCTGGAGGAGTCTGGGGCAGGTAGCTGGGATCTCCGGTCCCGAACGCAGAGGTAAAAATGTTCTGGGATGACGCCTGGGAGGAGTCTTGGGTCGATCCCGGAGAAGAGAGCTTCCTGCAAAAGAGAAGAATCATCTAGGGTAGCCTCATTAGACAAGTCTGGGGCTGCTACCTGTAGACATTCATCTGATCACCCCGTGGGACTCGGCACAGGGTCCACCATACCCTGGGCCACAGAGCACTGACACCAATATGAGGATGCTGCAAATGGCGTTTATTCAACTGCGTCACGCCCTTATATACTGCCTGTCGGTCATCCCGCCTCCCTTAACCCTTCTCTTTCCGTACATCGCGAGATCTTCCGAGCGCCAATCCCTACAATTCCCCCCTCACTATGGCGGATGACCGACGGTACAAACTGGCGTTACAGGTATAAGTGATCCCACCACCTCATAGTAATTCGTGTACTGGTGGGTACCCGCACTCTGTATAAAGAGTTTCCGCACGCAAACAGTCAGTGCTGGTATCCCACAACAAACCATAATAACCACCACCAAAAGGATTCCAAATAGGGTCAACGTTTTTCAGTCAATCAAAGACAGGAGCCATTGCCAGGTCGACGAGAGGAGATTGTCAAGCCACTGTCACCTGCCTCCTGTAATTGATTGGCTTTGTCTAAAAGCATATCATAGTCCCCCGCTTATGGGGTACACACAGCGGTTGCTGTAAAGTGGATCTGCGGTGTTCAAAACATCGGTCACACCATTTTGATGTTCGGCTGGTGCGTCACCAGAGTTGTTGTCCACAGCGGTCGTACTTGACAAGCACCCAAGGGTCACAACGACCACAGTGCAGGTACTCAGATGATCTTCTGAACGGCATCCTGCAAAATAACTCACAACAAATCGTTATTGACTGAGGTCTGGTTTCAACCACCGTGACGGCACCCAGCGCACACGTGAGTCTGGGTGCTCTGATGACTGTACTGCAGTATACCCTCTTCCCTGTGTCACCAAGCGCCACCCTCCTTCCCACTTTCCTGTTTCTGGGTCACGGACCAATACTGGTGGCCCTACTCCCCTTATCGCCTGTTGCCAATGCTTCTGCATTGGACTCTGTGACTCTGTACCATGGGCAAACTGATTGAGTGCAAATAGTGCTAAAGCCAACAACCGTGCATTACGGTGCACAGGGGTCTCACGAGCAGAACGTCGGCATTTGGGATTTTGTTGCTGATGATTTTCGTGGTCAAGAGGGTCTGTCTCTTGGGGTACCTGCTCCCCCTCCCTAAGAACATCAAGCTTGGCTTTTAATGTGCGATGTGCGCGTTCTACAATGGCCTGTCCCTGACTGTTATAGGGAATACCGTGAAGCAGTCGGATTCCCCAACGATCTGCCCACTGTTGGGTCTCAACTAGTGCTGCTTGTAATCTGTTTGTCCAAGCTTCCTTCTAAATCAAAAAAAAATGGGAGTCAAAATCATACTGCAAAACTGTCGCGAATCCGAGGGAGTCAGTGAACCTGAAAAAAAAAACCACGTCTAACAGAGAGCCTGTCATGGGATGTCCTAAGCCGTAATCATCCACGGTCTTCTTCACTTGTTGCAAAAGCTTGCTATCTAACGGAGACCACTCCACCCCCACACCACCTGGACCAGCTCGGACTGGGCAAACTAAAGGGGGTCCTTCAAAACGTATGCCGTCCATAACACATTCCTTTGCTACAATTTTCCAGTCTGGCAACGTGATCTTTGGTGAATCGGGAACTCCTTTCTGTTCCCCAGCTGCTTGTAGCAGCTGCCGCTGTTGCTTCACCTGCTCCTGTATCTCCTCTACTACTCGCTGCAACATCTGCAGCGGATCTGTAGCTGGGCCGGGCACAGGTATTAAAGACATAGGCGTTGCTGTTTCACTGGCTGCTGCCGACTGCGCCTTACAGTCGGAGACAGCCTTTTGCTTTACCGCTGCGTGCGGCGGACGACAGCGGTGTCCGCCCACCAGCTGCCACGCCTCCTCTAACCGTTGAGCCGACCCCTCGATTGAGTCTGGCCCACTCTCTTCCTCTTCCGCTACGCGCGTAAGAGGGGGTGTCCTGACTTTCCTTCCTCCTTCCTTTGGCCGTGCTCCGCCTCTCCCGACCTCCGGAGAGACATCCGGGGAGAAGGCGGATGTCGGCGCCATCTTAGGGTGAGCTTGTGGCGCGGTTCGCAAAACACGTCCCGGCACCCAATCCTCCGGATCATACAGGGGAACCGCTACCTCCTCTGCCTGCTCCTTTTCCGATCCCTTCATCACCGCCCTCTCCGCCTCCTCTAGTCTCTGCCTCTCCTTCTCCCGTCTCCTTTGCTCAGCTACGGGTTCCTCTGCCTCCTGAATTAACTGTCGCTCTTTCTCCCGCTCCTCCTCTCTCGCCCGTTCACGCTCCCGTTCAAACTCCTCCCAAGGGTATCCCGGTGGTTCGGCCGGTGCCGACGGCTGCACTGGGAGCACCAGAGGCGTCTGCTCCGCTACCTCCGTCAGCCCTTCTGTCCGTGCCCCCCCATCCGCCTGCACGCCCCGCTCCGCCTGCGCGTGCATCAATCTCTTTGCTTCCTTCCATGTTAAGCCCTCCTCCCGCACTTTCCTGACAATCGCCCTAATCCGCCCCCACGTCTTTAACTCCGGACCATGCTGCGTCGCCATAGCCCGTTCCGCTAAAGCCGCGGTGCATTTCGGCCAGCACTCAGGAGACAATATGTCCCCCGGGCGCTCTATCGCTTCCTCTTTCAGGAGCCGCTCTAGGCAAGCTTTCGCTTCTTTTTGTCCCATAGGGATTTTTACCTCTCTAGAGCACGAGTCCAACACCTTCAGGACTCCTTCCATGCCTGGCCAGGCCTTCGATTACGCCCCGCGTAATCCGCCGATGTCCAATCACGTCAGGGTCACCACTTGTAGACATTCGTCTGATCACCCCGTGGGACTCGGCACAGGGTTCACCATACCCTGGGCCACAGAGCACTGACACCAATATGAGGATGCTGCAAATGGCGTTTATTCAACTGCGTCACGCCCTTATATACTGCCTGTCGGTCATCCCGCCTCCCTTAACCCTTCTCTTTCCGTACATCGCGAGATCTTCCGAGCGCCAATCCCTACAGCTACCTGCGATCTCGGGTCCTTATAAGAAATGCCCAAAAGACTCTAGGAGACGTCTGGAAGGAATCACAGGGGATCCCGGAGGGCAGAGGTTCCTCCAAAAAAGAAAAAAACGTCAACGGTAGCTTCCTTGGAGGAGTCTAGGGCTTCTACCTGACCCCTTAGGTAGGTAAAGCAGAGGACAGAAGACTGTGGGAGATGCCTGGGAGGAGTCTCAGGTGGCTGTCGGAGTTGAGAGATTTCTCTACAGGAGAACAAAAATGTCTCGAGCTACTTACTTGGAGGAGTCTGGGGCAGGTAGCTGGGATCTCCGGTCCCGAATGCAGAGGTCAAAACGTTCTGGGATGACGCCTGGGAGGAGTCTTGGGTCAATCCTGGAGAAGAGAGCTTCCTGCAAAAGAGAAGAATCATCTAGGGTAGCCTCATTAGACAAGTCTGGGGCTGCTACCTGCGATCTCCAGTCCTTATAAGAAAAGCCCAAAAGACTCTAGGAGACGTCTGGAAGGAATCACAGGGGATCCCAGAGGGCACAGGCTCCGCCAAAACAGAAAAAACCTCAACGGTAGCTTCCTAAGAGGAGTCTGGGGCTTCTACCTGACCCCTTAGGTAGGTAAAGCAGAGGACAGAAGACTGTGGGAGATGCCTGGGAGGAGTCTCAGGTGGCTGTCGGAGTTGAGAGATTTCTCTACAGGAGAACAAAAATGTCTCGAGCTACTTACTTGGAGGAGTCTGGGGCAGGTAGCTGGGATCTCCGGTCCTGAACGCAGAGGTCAAAACATTCTGGGATGACGCCTGGGAGGACTCTTGGGTTGATCCCAGAGAAGAGAGCTTCCTGCAAAAGAGAAGAATCATCTAGGGTAGCCTCATTAGACAAGTCTGGGGCTGCTACCTGGGATCTCCGGTCCTTATAAGAAAAGGCCAAAAGACGCTAGGAGACGTCTGGAAGGAATCACAGGGAATCCAGGAGGGCAGAGGTTCCTCCAAAAAAGAAAAAAACCTCAACGGTAGCTTCCTTGGAGGAGTCTGGGGCTTCTACCTGACCCCTTAGGTAGGTAAAGCAGAAGACAGAAGACTGTGGGAGATGCCTGGGAGGAGTCTCAGGTGGCTGTCGGAGTTGAGAGATTTCTCTACAGGAGAACAAAAATGTGTCGAGCTACTTACTTGGAGGAGTCTGGGGCAGGTAGCTGGGATCTCCGGTCCTGAACGCAGAGGTCAAAACATTCTGGGATGACGCCTGGGAGGACTCTTGGGTTGATCCCAGAGAAGAGAGCTTCCTGCAAAAGAGAAGAATCATCTAGGGTAGCCTCATTAGACAAGTCTGGGGCTGCTACCTGGGATCTCCGGTCCTTATAAGAAAAGGCCAAAAGACGCTAGGAGACGTCTGGAAGGAATCACAGGGAATCCAGGAGGGCAGAGGTTCCTCCAAAAAAGAAAAAAACCTCAACGGTAGCTTCCTTGGAGGAGTCTGGGGCTTCTACCTGACCCCTTAGGTAGGTAAAGCAGAAGACAGAAGACTGTGGGAGATGCCTGGGAGGAGTCTCAGGTGGCTGTCGGAGTTGAGAGATTTGTCTACAGGAGAACAAAAATGTCTCGAGCTACTTACTTGGAGGAGTCTGGGGCAGGTAGCTGGGATCTCCGGTATCGAACGCAGAGGTCAAAACGTTCTGGGATGACGCCTGGGAGGAGTCTTGGGTCGATCCCAGAGAAGAGAGCTTCCTGCAAAAGAGAAGAATCATCTAGGATAGCCTCATTAGACAAATCTGGGGCTGCTACCTGAGATCTCTGGTCCTTATAAGAAAAGGCCAAAAGACTCTAGGAGACGTCTGGAAGGAATCACAGGGGATCCCAGAGGGCACAGGCTCCTCCAAAACAGAAAAAAGCCTCAACAGTAGCTTCCTTGGAGGAGTCTGGGGCTTCTACCTGACCCCTTAGGTAGGTAAAGCAGAGGACAGAAGACTGTGGGAGATGCCTGGGAGGAGTCTCAGGTGGCTGACGGAGTTGAGAGATTTCTCTACAGGAGAACAAAAATGTCTCGAGCTACTTACCTGGAGGAGTCTGGGGCAGGTAGCTGGGATCTCCGGTCCTGAACGCAGAGGTCAAAACATTCTGGGATGACGCCTGGGAGGACTCTTGGGTTGATCCCAGAGAAGAGAGCTTCCTGCAAAAGAGAAGAATCATCTAGGGTAGCCTCATTAGACAAGTCTGGGGCTGCTACCTGGGATCTCCGGTCCTTATAAGAAAAGGCCAAAAGACGCTAGGAGACGTCTGGAAGGAATCACAGGGAATCCAGGAGGGCAGAGGTTCCTCCAAAAAAGAAAAAAACCTCAACGGTAGCTTCCTTGGAGGAGTCTGGGGCTTCTACCTGACCCCTTAGGTAGGTAAAGCAGAGGACAGAAGACTGTGGGAGATGCCTGGGAGGAGTCTCAGGTGGCTGACGGAGTTGAGAGATTTCTCTACAGGAGAACAAAAATGTCTCGAGCTACTTACTTGGAGGAGTCTGGGGCAGGTAGATGGGATCTCCGGTCCTGAACGCAGAGGTCAAAACATTCTGGGATGACGCCTGGGAGGAGTCTTGGGTCGACCCCGGAGAAGAGAACTTCCTGCAAAAGAAAAGAATCATCTAGGGTAGCCTCATTAGACAAGTCTGGGGCTGCTACCTGGGATCTCCGGTCCTTATAAGAAAAGGCCAAAAGACTCTAGGAGACGTCTGGAAGGAATCACAGGGGATCCCAGAGGGCACAGGCTCCTCCAAAAAAGAAAAAACCTCAATGGTAGCTTCCTTGGAGGAGTCTGGGGCTTCTACCTGACCCCTTAGGTAGGTAAAGCAGAGGACAGAAGACTGTGGGAGATGCCTGGGAGGAGTCTCAGGTGGCTGTCGGAGTTGAGAGATTTCTCTACAGGAGAACAAAAATGTCTCGAGCTACTTACTTGGAGGAGTCTGGGGCAGGTAGCTGGGATCTCCGGTCCCGAATGCAGAGGTCAAAACGTTCTGGGATGACGCCTGGGAGGAGTCTTGGGTTGATTCCGGAGAAGAGAGCTTCCTGCAAAACAGAAGAATCATATAGGGTAGCCTCATTAGACAAGTCTGGGGCTGCTACCTGCGATCTCCGGTCCTTATAAGAAAAGCCCAAAAGACTCTAGGAGACGTCTGGAAGGAATCACAGGGGATCCCAGAGGGCACAGGCTCCGCCAAAACAGAAAAAACCTCAACGGTAGCTTCCTAAGAGGAGTCTGGGGCTTCTACCTGACCCCTTAGGTAGGTAAAGCAGAGGACAGAAGACTGTGGGAGATGCCTGGGAGGAGTCTCAGGTGCCTGTTGGAGTTGAGAGATTTCTCTACAGGAGAACAAAAATGTCTCGAGCTACTTACTTGGAGGAGTCTGGGGCAGGTAGATGGGATCTCCGGTCCCGAACGCAGATGTCAAAACGTTCTGGGATGACGCCTGGGAGGAGTCTTGGGTCGATCCCAGAGAAGAGAGCTTCCTGCAAAAGAGAAGAATCATATAGGGTAGCCTCATTAGACAAGTCTGGGGCTGCTACCTGGGATCTCCGGTCCTTATAAGAAAAGGCCAAAAGACGCTAGGAGACGTCTGGAAGGAATCACAGGGAATCCCGGAGGTCAGAGGCTCCTCGAAAAAAAGAAAAAAACCTCAACGGTAGCTTCCTTGGAGGAGTCTGGGGCTTCTACCTGACCCCTTAGGTAGGTAAAGCAGAAGACAGAAGACTGTGGGAGATGCCTGGGAGGAGTCTCAGGTGGCTGTCGGAGTTGAGAGATTTCTCTACAGGAGAACAAAAATGTCTCGAGCTACTTACCTGGAGGAGTCTGGGGCAGGTAGCTGGGATCTCCGGTCCTGAACGCAGAGGTCAAAACATTCTGGGATGACGCCTGGGAGGACTCTTGGGTTGATCCCAGAGAAGAGAGCTTCCTGCAAAAGAGAAGAATCATCTAGGGTAGCCTCATTAGACAAGTCTGGGGCTGCTACCTGGGATCTCCGGTCCTTATAAGAAAAGGCCAAAAGACGCTAGGAGACGTCTGGAAGGAATCACAGGGAATCCAGGAGGGCAGAGGTTCCTCCAAAAAAGAAAAAAACCTCAACGGTAGCTTCCTTGGAGGAGTCTGGGGCTTCTACCTGACCCCTTAGGTAGGTAAAGCAGAAGACAGAAGACTGTGGGAGATGCCTGGGAGAAGTCTCAGGTGCCTGTCAGAGTTGAGAGATTTCTCTACAGGAGAACAAAAATGTCTCGAGCTACTTACTTGGAGGAGTCTGGGGCAGGTAGCTGGGATCTCCGGTCCTGAACGCAGAGGTCAAAACATTCTGGGATGACGCCTGGGAGGACTCTTGGGTTGATCCCAGAGAAGAGAGCTTCCTGCAAAAGAGAAGAATCATCTAGGGTAGCCTCATTAGACAAGTCTGGGGCTGCTACCTGGGATCTCCGGTCCTTATAAGAAAAGGCCAAAAGACGCTAGGAGACGTCTGGAAGGAATCACAGGGAATCCAGGAGGGCAGAGGTTCCTCCAAAAAAGAAAAAAACCTCAACGGTAGCTTCCTTGGAGGAGTCTGGGGCTTCTACCTGACCCCTTAGGTAGGTAAAGCAGAAGACAGAAGACTGTGGGAGATGCCTGGGAGGAGTCTCAGGTGGCTGTCAGAGTTGAGAGATTTCTCTACAGGAGAACAAAAATGTCTCGAGCTACTTACTTGGAGGAGTCTGGGGCAGGTAGCTGGGATCTCCGGTCCTGAACGCAGAGGTCAAAACATTCTGGGATGACGCCTGGGAGGACTCTTGGGTTGATCCCAGAGAAGAGAGCTTCCTGCAAAAGAGAAGAATCATCTAGGGTAGCCTCATTAGACAAGTCTGGGGCTGCTACCTGGGATCTCCGGTCCTTATAAGAAAAGGCCAAAAGACGCTAGGAGACGTCTGGAAGGAATCACAGGGAATCCAGGAGGGCAGAGGTTCCTCCAAAAAAGAAAAAAACCTCAACGGTAGCTTCCTTGGAGGAGTCTGGGGCTTCTACCTGACCCCTTAGGTAGGTAAAGCAGAAGACAGAAGACTGTGGGAGATGCCTGGGAGGAGTCTCAGGTGGCTGTCGGAGTTGAGAGATTTCTCTACAGGAGAACAAAAATGTCTCGAGCTACTTACTTGGAGGAGTCTGGGGCAGGTAGCTGGGATCTCCGGTCCTGAACGCAGAGGTCAAAACATTCTGGGATGACGCCTGGGAGGACTCTTGGGTTGATCCCAGAGAAGAGAGCTTCCTGCAAAAGAGAAGAATCATCTAGGGTAGCCTCATTAGACAAGTCTGGGGCTGCTACCTGGGATCTCCGGTCCTTATAAGAAAAGGTCAAAAGACGCTAGGAGACGTCTGGAAGGAATCACAGGGAATCCAGGAGGGCAGAGGTTCCTCCAAAAAAGAAAAAAACCTCAACGGTAGCTTCCTTGGAGGAGTCTGGGGCTTCTACCTGACCCCTTAGGTAGGTAAAGCAGAAGACAGAAGACTGTGGGAGATGCCTGGGAGGAGTCTCAGGTGGCTGTGGGAGTTGAGAGATTTCTCTACAGGAGAACAAAAATGTCTCGAGCTACTTACTTGGAGGAGTCTGGGGCAGGTAGCTGGGATCTCCGGTCTCGAACGCAGAGGTCAAAACGTTCTGGGATGACGCCTGGGAGGAGTCTTGGGTCGATCCCGGAGAAGAGAGCTTCCTGCAAAAGAGAAGAATCATCTAGGGTAGCCTCATTAGACAAATCTGGGGCTGCTACCTGAGATCTCCGGTCCTTATAAGAAAAGGCCAAAAGACTCTAGGAGACGTCTGGAAGGAATCACAGGGGATCCCAGAGGGCACAGGCTCCTCCAAAACAGAAAAAAGCCTCAACAGTAGCTTCCTAAGAGGAGTCTGGGGCTTCTACCTGACCCCTTAGGTAGGTAAAGCAGAGGACAGAAGACTGTGGGAGATGCCTGGGAGGAGTCTCAGGTGGCTGACGGAGTTGAGAGATTTCTCTACAGGAGAACAAAAATGTCTCGAGCTACTTACTTGGAGGAGTCTGGGGCAGGTAGATGGGATCTCCGGTCCCGAACGCAGATGTCAAAACGTTCTGGGATGACGCCTGGGAGGAGTCTTGGGTCGATCCCAGAGAAGAGAGCTTCCTGCAAAAGAGAAGAATCATATAGGGTAGCCTCATTAGACAAGTCTGGGGCTGCTACCTGGGATCTCCGGTCCTTATAAGAAAAGGCCAAAAGACGCTAGGAGACGTCTGGAAGGAATCACAGGGAATCCCGGAGGTCAGAGGCTCCTCGAAAAAAAGAAAAAAACCTCAACGGTAGCTTCCTTGGAGGAGTCTGGGGCTTCTACCTGACCCCTTAGGTAGGTAAAGCAGAAGACAGAAGACTGTGGGAGATGCCTGGGAGGAGTCTCAGGTGGCTGTCGGAGTTGAGAGATTTCTCTACAGGAGAACAAAAATGTCTCGAGCTACTTACCTGGAGGAGTCTGGGGCAGGTAGCTGGGATCTCCGGTCCTGAACGCAGAGGTCAAAACATTCTGGGATGACGCCTGGGAGGACTCTTGGGTTGATCCCAGAGAAGAGAGCTTCCTGCAAAAGAGAAGAATCATCTAGGGTAGCCTCATTAGACAAGTCTGGGGCTGCTACCTGGGATCTCCGGTCCTTATAAGAAAAGGCCAAAAGACGCTAGGAGACGTCTGGAAGGAATCACAGGGAATCCAGGAGGGCAGAGGTTCCTCCAAAAAAGAAAAAAACCTCAACGGTAGCTTCCTTGGAGGAGTCTGGGGCTTCTACCTGACCCCTTAGGTAGGTAAAGCAGAAGACAGAAGACTGTGGGAGATGCCTGGGAGAAGTCTCAGGTGCCTGTCAGAGTTGAGAGATTTCTCTACAGGAGAACAAAAATGTCTCGAGCTACTTACTTGGAGGAGTCTGGGGCAGGTAGCTGGGATCTCCGGTCCTGAACGCAGAGGTCAAAACATTCTGGGATGACGCCTGGGAGGACTCTTGGGTTGATCCCAGAGAAGAGAGCTTCCTGCAAAAGAGAAGAATCATCTAGGGTAGCCTCATTAGACAAGTCTGGGGCTGCTACCTGGGATCTCCGGTCCTTATAAGAAAAGGCCAAAAGACGCTAGGAGACGTCTGGAAGGAATCACAGGGAATCCAGGAGGGCAGAGGTTCCTCCAAAAAAGAAAAAAACCTCAACGGTAGCTTCCTTGGAGGAGTCTGGGGCTTCTACCTGACCCCTTAGGTAGGTAAAGCAGAAGACAGAAGACTGTGGGAGATGCCTGGGAGGAGTCTCAGGTGGCTGTCAGAGTTGAGAGATTTCTCTACAGGAGAACAAAAATGTCTCGAGCTACTTACTTGGAGGAGTCTGGGGCAGGTAGCTGGGATCTCCGGTCCTGAACGCAGAGGTCAAAACATTCTGGGATGACGCCTGGGAGGACTCTTGGGTTGATCCCAGAGAAGAGAGCTTCCTGCAAAAGAGAAGAATCATCTAGGGTAGCCTCATTAGACAAGTCTGGGGCTGCTACCTGGGATCTCCGGTCCTTATAAGAAAAGGCCAAAAGACGCTAGGAGACGTCTGGAAGGAATCACAGGGAATCCAGGAGGGCAGAGGTTCCTCCAAAAAAGAAAAAAACCTCAACGGTAGCTTCCTTGGAGGAGTCTGGGGCTTCTACCTGACCCCTTAGGTAGGTAAAGCAGAAGACAGAAGACTGTGGGAGATGCCTGGGAGGAGTCTCAGGTGGCTGTCGGAGTTGAGAGATTTCTCTACAGGAGAACAAAAATGTGTCGAGCTACTTACTTGGAGGAGTCTGGGGCAGGTAGCTGGGATCTCCGGTCCTGAACGCAGAGGTCAAAACATTCTGGGATGACGCCTGGGAGGACTCTTGGGTTGATCCCAGAGAAGAGAGCTTCCTGCAAAAGAGAAGAATCATCTAGGGTAGCCTCATTAGACAAGTCTGGGGCTGCTACCTGGGATCTCCGGTCCTTATAAGAAAAGGTCAAAAGACGCTAGGAGACGTCTGGAAGGAATCACAGGGAATCCAGGAGGGCAGAGGTTCCTCCAAAAAAGAAAAAAACCTCAACGGTAGCTTCCTTGGAGGAGTCTGGGGCTTCTACCTGACCCCTTAGGTAGGTAAAGCAGAAGACAGAAGACTGTGGGAGATGCCTGGGAGGAGTCTCAGGTGGCTGTGGGAGTTGAGAGATTTCTCTACAGGAGAACAAAAATGTCTCGAGCTACTTACTTGGAGGAGTCTGGGGCAGGTAGCTGGGATCTCCGGTCTCGAACGCAGAGGTCAAAACGTTCTGGGATGACGCCTGGGAGGAGTCTTGGGTCGATCCCGGAGAAGAGAGCTTCCTGCAAAAGAGAAGAATCATCTAGGGTAGCCTCATTAGACAAATCTGGGGCTGCTACCTGAGATCTCCGGTCCTTATAAGAAAAGGCCAAAAGACTCTAGGAGACGTCTGGAAGGAATCACAGGGGATCCCAGAGGGCACAGGCTCCTCCAAAACAGAAAAAAGCCTCAACAGTAGCTTCCTAAGAGGAGTCTGGGGCTTCTACCTGACCCCTTAGGTAGGTAAAGCAGAGGACAGAAGACTGTGGGAGATGCCTGGGAGGAGTCTCAGGTGGCTGACGGAGTTGAGAGATTTCTCTACAGGAGAACAAAAATGTCTCGAGCTACTTACTTGGAGGAGTCTGGGGCAGGTAGATGGGATCTCCGGTCCCGAACGCAGAGGTCAAAACATTCTGGGATGACGCCTGGGAGGAGTCTTGGGTCGACCCCGGAGAAGAGAACTTCCTGCAAAAGAAAAGAATCATCTAGGGTAGCCTCATTAGACAAGTCTGGGGCTGCTACCTGGGATCTCCGGTCCTTATAAGAAAAGGCCAAAAGACTCTAGGAGACGTCTGGAAGGAATCACAGGGGATCCCGGAGGGCACAGGCTCCTCCAAAACAGAAAAAACCTCAATGGTAGCTTCCTTGGAGGAGTCTGGGGCTTCTACCTGACCCCTTAGGTAGGTAAAGCAGAGGACAGAAGACTGTGGGAGATGCCTGGGAGGAGTCTCAGGTGGCTGTCGGAGTTGAGAGATTTCTCTACAGGAGAACAAAAATGTCTCGAGCTACTTACTTGGAGGAGTCTGGGGCAGGTAGCTGGGATCTCCGGTCCCGAACGCAGAGGTCAGAATGTTCTGGGATGATGCCTGGGAGGAGTCTTGGGTTGATTCCGGAGAAGAGAGCTTCCTGCAAAAGAGAAGAATCATCTAGGGTAGCCTCATTAGACAAGTCTGGGGCAGCTACCTGCGATCTCGGGTCCTTATAAGAAAAGGCCAAAAGACTCTAGGAGACGTCTGGAAGGAATCAAAGGGGATCACGGAGGGCAGTGTTTCCTCCAAAAAAGAAAAAAGCCTCAACGGTAGCTTCCTTGGAGGTGTCTGGGGTTTCTACCTGACCCCTTAGGTAGGTAAAGCAGAGGACAGAAGACTGTGGGAGATGCCTGGGAGGAGTCTCAGGTGCCTGTCGGAGTTGAGGGATTTCTCTACAGGAGAACAAAAATGTCTCGAGCTACTTACTTGGAGGAGTCTGGGGCAGGTAGATGGGATCTCCGGTCCCGAACGCAGAGGTCAAAACGTTCTGGGATGACGCCTGGGAGGAGTCTTGGGTCGATCCCAGAGAAGAGAGCTTCCTGCAAAAGAGAAGAATCATCTAGGGTAGCCTCATTAGACAAGTCTGGGGCTGCTACCTGGGATCTCCGGTCCTTATAAGAAAAGGCCAAAAGACGCTAGGAGACGTCTGGAAGGAATCACAGGGAATCCCAGAGGTCAGAGGCTCCTCGAAAAAAAGAAAAAAACCTAAACGGTAGCTTCCTTGGAGGAGTCTGGGGCTTCTACCTGACCCCTTCGGTAGGTAAAGCAGAGGACAGAAGACTGTGGGAGATGCCTGGGAGGAGTCTCAGGTGGCTGTCGGAGTTGAGAGATTTCTCTACAGGAGAACAAAAATGTCTCGAGCTACTTACCTGGAGGAGTCTGGGGCAGGTAGCTGGGATCTCCGGTCCCGAACGCAGAGGTCAAAATGTTCTGGGATGACGCCTGGGAGGAGTCTTGGGTCGATCCCGGAGAAGAGAGCTTCCTGCAAAAGAGAAGAATCATCTAGGGTAGCCTCATCAGACAAGTCTGGGGCTGCTACCTGCGATCTCGGGTCCTTATAAGAAATGCCCAAAAGACTCTAGGAGACGTCTGGAAGGAATCACAGGGGATCCCCGAGGGCAGAGGTTCCTCCAAAAAAGAAAAAAACGTCAACGGTAGCTTCCTTGGAGGAGTCTAGGGCTTCTACCTGACCCCTTAGGTAGGTAAAGCAGAGGACAGAAGACTGTGGGAGATGCCTGGGAGGAGTCTCAGGTGGCTGTCGGAGTTGAGAGATTTCTCTACAGGAGAACAAAAATGTCTCGAGCTACTTACTTGGAGGAGTCTGGGGCAGGTAGCTGGGATCTCCGGTCCCGAATGCAGAGGTCAAAACGTTCTGGGATGACGCCTGGGAGGAGTCTTGGGTCAATCCTGGAGAAGAGAGCTTCCTGCAAAACAGAAGAATCATCTAGGGTAGCCTCATTAGACAAGTCTGGGGCTGCTACCTGCGATCTCCGGTCCTTATAAGAAAAGCCCAAAAGACTCTAGGAGACGTCTGGAAGGAATCACAGGGGATCCCAGAGGGCACAGGCTCCTCCAAAACAGAAAAAACCTCAACGGTAGCTTCCTAAGAGGAGTCTGGGGCTTCTACCTGACCCCTTAGGTAGGTAAAGCAGAGGACAGAAGACTGTGGGAGATGCCTGGGAGGAGTCTCAGGTGGCTGTCGGAGTTGAGAGATTTCTCTACAGGAGAACAAAAATGTCTCGAGCTACTTACTTGGAGGAGTCTGGGGCAGGTAGCTGGGATCTCCGGTCCTGAATGCAGAGGTCAAAACATTCTGGGATGACGCCTGGGAGGACTCTTGGGTTGATCCCAGAGAAGAGAGCTTCCTGCAAAAGAGAAGAATCATCTAGGGTAGCCTCATTAGACAAGTCTGGGGCTGCTACCTGGGATCTCCGGTCCTTATAAGAAAAGGCCAAAAGACGCTAGGAGACGTCTGGAAGGAATCACAGGGAATCCAGGAGGGCAGAGGTTCCTCCAAAAAAGAAAAAAACCTCAACGGTAGCTTCCTTGGAGGAGTCTGGGGCTTCTACCTGACCCCTTAGGTAGGTAAAGCAGAAGACAGAAGACTGTGGGAGATGCCTGGGAGGAGTCTCAGGTGGCTGTCGGAGTTGAGAGATTTCTCTACAGGAGAACAAAAATGTGTCGAGCTACTTACTTGGAGGAGTCTGGGGCAGGTAGCTGGGATCTCCGGTCCTGAACGCAGAGGTCAAAACATTCTGGGATGACGCCTGGGAGGACTCTTGGGTTGATCCCAGAGAAGAGAGCTTCCTGCAAAAGAGAAGAATCATCTAGGGTAGCCTCATTAGACAAGTCTGGGGCTGCTACCTGGGATCTCCGGTCCTTATAAGAAAAGGCCAAAAGACGCTAGGAGACGTCTGGAAGGAATCACAGGGAATCCAGGAGGGCAGAGGTTCCTCCAAAAAAGAAAAAAACCTCAACGGTAGCTTCCTTGGAGGAGTCTGGGGCTTCTACCTGACCCCTTAGGTAGGTAAAGCAGAAGACAGAAGACTGTGGGAGATGCCTGGGAGGAGTCTCAGGTGGCTGTCGGAGTTGAGAGATTTCTCTACAGGAGAACAAAAATGTCTCGAGCTACTTACTTGGAGGAGTCTGGGGCAGGTAGCTGGGATCTCCGGTCTCGAAAGCTGAGGTCAAAACGTTCTGGGATGACGCCTGGGAGGAGTCTTGGGTCGATCCCGGAGAAGAGAGCTTCCTGCAAAAGAGAAGAATCATCTAGGGTAGCCTCATTAGACAAATCTGGGGCTGCTACCTGAGATCTCCGGTCCTTATAAGAAAAGGCCAAAAGACTCTAGGAGACGTCTGGAAGGAATCACAGGGGATCCCAGAGGGCACAGGCTCCTCCAAAACAGAAAAAAGCCTCAACAGTAGCTTCCTAAGAGGAGTCTGGGGCTTCTACCTGACCCCTTAGGTAGGTAAAGCAGAGGACAGAAGACTGTGGGAGATGCCTGGGAGGAGTCTCAGGTGGCTGACGGAGTTGAGAGATTTCTCTACAGGAGAAAATGTGTCGAGCTACTTACTTGGAGGAGTCTGGGGCAGGTAGATGGGATCTCCGGTCCCGAACGCAGAGGTCAAAACATTCTGGGATGACGCCTGGGAGGAGTCTTGGGTCGACCCCGGAGAAGAGAACTTCCTGCAAAAGAAAAGAATCATCTAGGGTAGCCTCATTAGACAAGTCTGGGGCTGCTACCTGGGATCTCCGGTCCTTATAAGAAAAGGCCAAAAGACGCTAGGAGACGTCTGGAAGGAATCACAGGGGATCCCGGAGGGCACAGGCTCCTCCAAAAAAGAAAAAACCTCAATGGTAGCTTCCTTGGAGGAGTCTGGGGCTTCTACCTGACCCCTTAGGTAGGTAAAGCAGAGGACAGAAGACTGTGGGAGATGCCTGGGAGGAGTCTCAGGTGGCTGACGGAGTTGAGAGATTTCTCTACAGGAGAACAAAAATGTCTCGAGCTACTTACTTGGAGGAGTCTGGGGCAGGTAGCTGGGATCTCCGGTCCCGAACGCAGAGGTCAAAATGTTCTGGGATGACGCCTGGGAGGAGTCTTGGGTTGATTCCGGAGAAGAGAGCTTCCTGCAAAACAGAAGAATCATCTAGGGTAGCCTCATTAAACAAGTCTGGGGCTGCTACCTGCGATCTCGGGTCCTTATAAGAAAAGGCCAAAAGACTCTAGGAGACGTCTGGAAGGAATCAAAGGGGATCCCGGAGGGCAGTGTTTCCTCCAAAAAAGAAAAAAGCCTCAACGGTAGCTTCCTTGGAGGAGTCTGGGGTTTCTACCTGACCCCTTAGGTAGGTAAAGCAGAGGACAGAAGACTGTGGGAGATGCCTGGGAGGAGTCTCAGGTGCCTGTCGGAGTTGAGGGATTTCTCTACAGGAGAACAAAAATGTCTCGAGCTACTTACTTGGAGGAGTCTGGGGCAGGTAGATGGGATCTCCGGTCCCGAACGCAGAGGTCAAAACATTCTGGGATGACGCCTGGGAGGACTCTTGGGTTGATCCCAGAGAAGAGAGCTTCCTGCAAAAGAGAAGAATCATCTAGGGTAGCCTCATTAGACAAGTCTGGGGCTGCTACCTGGGATCTCCGGTCCTTATAAGAAAAGGCCAAAAGACGCTAGGAGACGTCTGGAAGGAATCACAGGGAATCCCGGAGGTCAGAGGCTCCTCGAAAAAAAGAAAAAAACCTCAACGGTAGCTTCCTTGGAGGAGTCTGGGGCTTCTACCTGACCCCTTAGGTAGGTAAAGCAGAGGACAGAAGACTGTGGGAGATGCCTGGGAGGAGTCTCAGGTGGCTGTCGGAGTTGAGAGATTTCTCTACAGGAGAACAAAAATGTCTCGAGCTACTTACTTGGAGGAGTCTGGGGCAGGTAGCTGGGATCTCCGGTCCCGAATGCAGAGGTCAAAATGTTCTGGGATGACGCCTGGGAGGAGTCTTGGGTCAATCCTGGAGAAGAGAGCTTCCTGCAAAACAGAAGAATCATCTAGGGTAGCCTCATTAGACAAGTCTGGGGCTGCTACCTGCGATCTCCGGTCCTTATAAGAAAAGCCCAAAAGACTCTAGGAGACGTCTGGAAGGAATCACAGGGGATCCCAGAGGGCACAGGCTCCTCCAAAACAGAAAAAACCTCAACGGTAGCTTCCTAAGAGGAGTCTGGGGCTTCTACCTGACCCCTTAGGTAGGTAAAGCAGAGGACAGAAGACTGTGGGAGATGCCTGGGAGGAGTCTCAGGTGGCTGTCGGAGTTGAGAGATTTCTCTACAGGAGAACAAAAATGTCTCGAGCTACTTACTTGGAGGAGTCTGGGGCAGGTAGATGGGATCTCCGGTCCCGAACGCAGAGGTCAAAACATTCTGGGATGACGCCTGGGAGGAGTCTTGGGTCGACCCCGGAGAAGAGAACTTCCTGCAAAAGAAAAGAATCATCTAGGGTAGCCTCATTAGACAAGTCTGGGGCTGCTACCTGGGATCTCCGGTCCTTATAAGAAAAGGCCAAAAGACTCTAGGAGACGTCTGGAAGGAATCACAGGGGATCCAGGAGGGCACAGGCTCCTCCAAAAAAGAAAAAACCTCAATGGTAGCTTCCTTGGAGGAGTCTGGGGCTTCTACCTGACCCCTTAGGTAGGTAAAGCAGAGGACAGAAGACTGTGGGAGATGCCTGGGAGGAGTCTCAGGTGGCTGTCGGAGTTGAGAGATTTCTCTACAGGAGAACAAAAATGTCTCGAGCTAGTTACTTGGAGGAGTCTGGGGCAGGTAGCTGGGATCTCCGGTCCCGAACGCAGAGGTCAAAATGTTCTGGGATGACGCCTGGGAGGAGTCTTGGGTTGATTCCGGAGAAGAGAGCTTCCTGCAAAAGAGAAGAATCATCTAGGGTAGCCTCATTAAACAAGTCTGGGGCTGCTACCTGCGATCTCGGGTCCTTATAAGAAAAGGCCAAAAGACTCTAGGAGACGTCTGGAAGGAATCAAAGGGGATCACGGAGGGCAGTGTTTCCTCCAAAAAACAAAAAAAGCCTCAACGGTAGCTTCCTTGGAGGTGTCTGGGGTTTCTACCTGACCCCTTAGGTAGGTAAAGCAGAGGACAGAAGACTGTGGGAGATGCCTGGGAGGAGTCTCAGGTGCCTGTCGGAGTTGAGGGATTTCTCTACAGGAGAACAAAAATGTCTCGAGCTACTTACTTGGAGGAGTCTGGGGCAGGTAGATGGGATCTCCGGTCCCGAACGCAGAGGTCAAAACGTTCTGGGATGACGCCTGGGAGGAGTCTTGGGTCGATCCCAGAGAAGAGAGCTTCCTGCAAAAGAGAAGAATCATATAGGGTAGCCTCATTAGACAAGTCTGGGGCTGCTACCTGGGATCTCCGGTCCTTATAAGAAAAGGCCAAAAGACGCTAGGAGACGTCTGGAAGGAATCACAGGGAATCCCGGAGGTCAGAGGCTCCTCGAAAAAAAGAAAAAAAAATTCAACGGTAGCTTCCTTGGAGGAGTCTGGGGCTTCTACCTGACCCCTTAGGTAGGTAAAGCAGAGGACAGAAGACTGTGGGAGATGCCTGGGAGGAGTCTCAGGTGGCTGACGGAGTTGAGAGATTTCTCTACAGGAGAACAAAAATGTCTCGAGCTACTTACTTGGAGGAGTCTGGGGCAGGTAGCTGGGATCTCCGGTCCCGAACGCAGAGGTCAAAATGTTCTGGGATGACGCCTGGGAGGAGTCTTGGGTTGATTCCGGAGAAGAGAGCTTCCTGCAAAACAGAAGAATCATCTAGGGTAGCCTCATTAAACAAGTCTGGGGCTGCTACCTGCGATCTCGGGTCCTTATAAGAAAAGGCCAAAAGACTCTAGGAGACGTCTGGAAGGAATCAAAGGGGATCCCGGAGGGCAGTGTTTCCTCCAAAAAAGAAAAAAGCCTCAACGGTAGCTTCCTTGGAGGAGTCTGGGGTTTCTACCTGACCCCTTAGGTAGGTAAAGCAGAGGACAGAAGACTGTGGGAGATGCCTGGGAGGAGTCTCAGGTGCCTGTCGGAGTTGAGGGATTTCTCTACAGGAGAACAAAAATGTCTCGAGCTACTTACTTGGAGGAGTCTGGGGCAGGTAGATGGGATCTCCGGTCCCGAACGCAGAGGTCAAAACGTTCTGGGATGACGCCTGGGAGGACTCTTGGGTTGATCCCAGAGAAGAGAGCTTCCTGCAAAAGAGAAGAATCATCTAGGGTAGCCTCATTAGACAAGTCTGGGGCTGCTACCTGGGATCTCCGGTCCTTATAAGAAAAGGCCAAAAGACGCTAGGAGACGTCTGGAAGGAATCACAGGGAATCCCGGAGGTCAGAGGCTCCTCGAAAAAAAGAAAAAAACCTCAACGGTAGCTTCCTTGGAGGAGTCTGGGGCTTCTACCTGACCCCTTAGGTAGGTAAAGCAGAGGACAGAAGACTGTGGGAGATGCCTGGGAGGAGTCTCAGGTGGCTGTCGGAGTTGAGAGATTTCTCTACAGGAGAACAAAAATGTCTCGAGCTACTTACTTGGAGGAGTCTGGGGCAGGTAGCTGGGATCTCCGGTCCCGAATGCAGAGGTCAAAATGTTCTGGGATGACGCCTGGGAGGAGTCTTGGGTCAATCCTGGAGAAGAGAGCTTCCTGCAAAACAGAAGAATCATCTAGGGTAGCCTCATTAGACAAGTCTGGGGCTGCTACCTGCGATCTCCGGTCCTTATAAGAAAAGCCCAAAAGACTCTAGGAGACGTCTGGAAGGAATCACAGGGGATCCCAGAGGGCACAGGCTCCTCCAAAACAGAAAAAACCTCAACGGTAGCTTCCTAAGAGGAGTCTGGGGCTTCTACCTGACCCCTTAGGTAGGTAAAGCAGAGGACAGAAGACTGTGGGAGATGCCTGGGAGGAGTCTCAGGTGGCTGTCGGAGTTGAGAGATTTCTCTACAGGAGAACAAAACTGTCTCGAGCTACTTACTTGGAGGAGTCTGGGGCAGGTAGATGGGATCTCCGGTCCCGAACGCAGAGGTCAAAACATTCTGGGATGACGCCTGGGAGGAGTCTTGGGTCGACCCCGGAGAAGAGAACTTCCTGCAAAAGAAAAGAATCATCTAGGGTAGCCTCATTAGACAAGTCTGGGGCTGCTACCTGGGATCTCCGGTCCTTATAAGAAAAGGCCAAAAGACTCTAGGAGACGTCTGGAAGGAATCACAGGGGATCCCGGAGGGCACAGGCTCCTCCAAAAAAGAAAAAACCTCAATGGTAGCTTCCTTGGAGGAGTCTGGGGCTTCTACCTGACCCCTTAGGTAGGTAAAGCAGAGGACAGAAGACTGTGGGAGATGCCTGGGAGGAGTCTCAGGTGGCTGTCGGAGTTGAGAGATTTCTCTACAGGAGAACAAAAATGTCTCGAGCTAGTTACTTGGAGGAGTCTGGGGCAGGTAGCTGGGATCTCCGGTCCCGAACGCAGAGGTCAAAATGTTCTGGGATGACGCCTGGGAGGAGTCTTGGGTTGATTCCGGAGAAGAGAGCTTCCTGCAAAAGAGAAGAATCATCTAGGGTAGCCTCATTAAACAAGTCTGGGGCTGCTACCTGCGATCTCGGGTCCTTATAAGAAAAGGCCAAAAGACTCTAGGAGACGTCTGGAAGGAATCAAAGGCGATCACGGAGGGCAGTGTTTCCTCCAAAAAACAAAAAAAGCCTCAACGGTAGCTTCCTTGGAGGTGTCTGGGGTTTCTACCTGACCCCTTAGGTAGGTAAAGCAGAGGACAGAAGACTGTGGGAGATGCCTGGGAGGAGTCTCAGGTGCCTGTCGGAGTTGAGGGATTTCTCTACAGGAGAACAAAAATGTCTCGAGCTACTTACTTGGAGGAGTCTGGGGCAGGTAGATGGGATCTCCGGTCCCGAACGCAGAGGTCAAAACGTTCTGGGATGACGCCTGGGAGGAGTCTTGGGTCGATCCCAGAGAAGAGAGCTTCCTGCAAAAGAGAAGAATCATATAGGGTAGCCTCATTAGACAAGTCTGGGGCTGCTACCTGGGATCTCCGGTCCTTATAAGAAAAGGCCAAAAGACGCTAGGAGACGTCTGGAAGGAATCACAGGGAATCCCGGAGGTCAGAGGCTCCTCGAAAAAAAGAAAAAAAAATTCAACGGTAGCTTCCTTGGAGGAGTCTGGGGCTTCTACCTGACCCCTTAGGTAGGTAAAGCAGAGGACAGAAGACTGTGGGAGATGCCTGGGAGGAGTCTCAGGTGGCTGTCGGAGTTGAGAGATTTCTCTACAGGAGAACAAAAATGTCTCGAGCTACTTACTTGGAGGAGTCTGGGGCAGGGAGCTGGGATCTCCGGTCCCGAATGCAGAGGTCAAAACGTTCTGGGATGACGCCTGGGAGGAGTCTTGGGTCAATCCTGGAGAAGAGAGCTTCCTGCAAAACAGAAGAATCATCTAGGGTAGCCTCATTAGACAAGTCTGGGGCTGCTACCTGCGATCTCCGGTCCTTATAAGAAAAGCCCAAAAGACTCTAGGAGACGTCTGGAAGGAATCACAGGGGATCCCAGAGGGCACAGGCTCCGCCAAAACAGAAAAAACCTCAACGGTAGCTTCCTAAGAGGAGTCTGGGGCTTCTACCTGACCCCTTAGGTAGGTAAAGCAGAGGACAGAAGACTGTGGGAGATGCCTGGGAGGAGTCTCAGGTGGCTGTCGGAGTTGAGAGATTTCTCTACAGGAGAACAAAAATGTCTCGAGCTACTTACTTGGAGGAGTCTGGGGCAGGTAGCTGGGATCTCCGGTCCTGAACGCAGAGGTCAAAACATTCTGGGATGACGCCTGGGAGGACTCTTGGGTTGATCCCAGAGAAGAGAGCTTCCTGCAAAAGAGAAGAATCATCTAGGGTAGCCTCATTAGACAAGTCTGGGGCTGCTACCTGGGATCTCCGGTCCTTATAAGAAAAGGCCAAAAGACGCTAGGAGACGTCTGGAAGGAATCACAGGGAATCCAGGAGGGCAGAGGTTCCTCCAAAAAAGAAAAAAACCTCAACGGTAGCTTCCTTGGAGGAGTCTGGGGCTTCTACCTGACCCCTTAGGTAGGTAAAGCAGAAGACAGAAGACTGTGGGAGATGCCTGGGAGGAGTCTCAGGTGGCTGTCGGAGTTGAGAGATTTATCTACAGGAGAACAAAAATGTGTCGAGCTACTTACTTGGAGGAGTCTGGGGCAGGTAGCTGGGATCTCCGGTCCTGAACGCAGAGGTCAAAACATTCTGGGATGACGCCTGGGAGGACTCTTGGGTTGATCCCAGAGAAGAGAGCTTCCTGCAAAAGAGAAGAATCATCTAGGGTAGCCTCATTAGACAAGTCTGGGGCTGCTACCTGGGATCTCCGGTCCTTATAAGAAAAGGCCAAAAGACGCTAGGAGACGTCTGGAAGGAATCACAGGGAATCCAGGAGGGCAGAGGTTCCTCCAAAAAAGAAAAAAACCTCAACGGTAGCTTCCTTGGAGGAGTCTGGGGCTTCTACCTGACCCCTTAGGTAGGTAAAGCAGAAGACAGAAGACTGTGGGAGATGCCTGGGAGGAGTCTCAGGTGGCTGTCGGAGTTGAGAGATTTATCTACAGGAGAACAAAAATGTGTCGAGCTACTTACTTGGAGGAGTCTGGGGCAGGTAGCTGGGATCTCCGGTCCTGAACGCAGAGGTCAAAACATTCTGGGATGACGCCTGGGAGGACTCTTGGGTTGATCCCAGAGAAGAGAGCTTCCTGCAAAAGAGAAGAATCATCTAGGGTAGCCTCATTAGACAAGTCTGGGGCTGCTACCTGGGATCTCCGGTCCTTATAAGAAAAGGCCAAAAGACGCTAGGAGACGTCTGGAAGGAATCACAGGGAATCCGGGAGGGCAGAGGTTCCTCCAAAAAAGAAAAAAACCTCAACGGTAGCTTCCTTGGAGGAGTCTGGGGCTTCTACCTGACCCCTTAGGTAGGTAAAGCAGAAGACAGAAGACTGTGGGAGATGCCTGGGAGGAGTCTCAGGTGGCTGTCGGAGTTGAGAGATTTCTCTACAGGAGAACAAAAATGTGTCGAGCTACTTACTTGGAGGAGTCTGGGGCAGGTAGCTGGGATCTCCGGTCTCGAACGCAGAGGTCAAAACATTCTGGGATGACGCCTGGGAGGAGTCTTGGGTCGATCCCGGAGAAGAGAGCTTCCTGCAAAAGAGAAGAATCATCTAGGGTAGCCTCATTAGACAAATCTGGGGCTGCTACCTGAGATCTCCGGTCCTTATAAGAAAAGGCCAAAAGACTCTAGGAGACGTCTGGAAGGAATCACAGGGGATCCCAGAGGGCACAGGCTCCTCCAAAACAGAAAAAAGCCTCAACAGTAGCTTCCTTGGAGGAGTCTGGGGCTTCTACCTGACCCCTTAGGTAGGTAAAGCAGAGGACAGAAGACTGTGGGAGATGCCTGGGAGGAGTCTCAGGTGGCTGACGGAGTTGAGAGATTTCTCTACAGGAGAAAATGTGTCGAGCTACTTACTTGGAGGAGTCTGGGGCAGGTAGATGGGATCTCCGGTCCCGAACGCAGAGGTCAAAACATTCTGGGATGACGCCTGGGAGGAGTCTTGGGTCGACCCCGGAGAAGAGAACTTCCTGCAAAAGAAAAGAATCATCTAGGGTAGCCTCATTAGACAAGTCTGGGGCTGCTACCTGGGATCTCCGGTCCTTATAAGAAAAGGCCAAAAGACGCTAGGAGACGTCTGGAAGGAATCACAGGGGATCCCGGAGGGCACAGGCTCCTCCAAAAAAGAAAAAACCTCAATGGTAGCTTCCTTGGAGGAGTCTGGGGCTTCTACCTGACCCCTTAGGTAGGTAAAGCAGAGGACAGAAGACTGTGGGAGATGCCTGGGAGGAGTCTCAGGTGGCTGTCGGAGTTGAGAGATTTCTCTACAGGAGAACAAAAATGTCTCGAGCTACTTACCTGGAGGAGTCTGGGGCAGGTAGCTGGGATCTCCGGTCCCGAACGCAGAGGTAAAAATGTTCTGGGATGACGCCTGGGAGGAGTCTTGGGTCGATCCCGGAGAAGAGAGCTTCCTGCAAAAGAGAAGAATCATCTAGGGTAGCCTCATTAGACAAGTCTGCGGCTGCTACCTGCGATCTCGGGTCCTTATAAGAAATGCCCAAAAGACTCTAGGAGACGTCTGGAAGGAATCACAGGGGATCCCGGAGGGCAGAGGTTCCTCCAAAAAAGAAAAAAACGTCAACGGTAGCTTCCTTGGAGGAGTCTAGGGCTTCTACCTGACCCCTTAGGTAGGTAAAGCAGAGGACAGGAGACTGTGGGAGATGCCTGGGAGGAGTCTCAGGTGGCTGACGGAGTTGAGAGATTTCTCTACAGGAGAACAAAAATGTCTCGAGCTACTTACTTGGAGGAGTCTGGGGCAGGTAGCTGGGATCTCCGGTCCCGAATGCAGAGGTCAAAACGTTCTGGGATGACGCCTGGGAGGAGTCTTGGGTCAATCCTGGAGAAGAGAGCTTCCTGCAAAACAGAAGAATCATCTAGGGTAGCCTCATTAGACAAGTCTGGGGCTGCTACCTGCGATCTCGGGTCCTTATAAGAAAAGCCCAAAAGACTCTAGGAGACGTCTGGAAGGAATCACAGGGGATCCCAGAGGGCACAGGCTCCGCCAAAACAGAAAAAACCTCAACGGTAGCTTCCTAAGAGGAGTCTGGGGCTTCTACCTGACCCCTTTGGTAGGTAAAGCAGAGGACAGAAGACTGTGGGAGATGCCTGGGAGGAGTCTCAGGTGGCTGACGGAGTTGAGAGATTTCTCTACAGGAGAAAATGTGTCGAGCTACTTACTTGGAGGAGTCTGGGGCAGGTAGCTGGGATCTCCGATCCTGAACGCAGAGGTCAAAACATTCTGGGATGACGCCTGGGAGGACTCTTGGGTTGATCCCAGAGAAGAGAGCTTCCTGCAAAAGAGAAGAATCATCTAGGGTAGCCTCATTAGACAAGTCTGGGGCTGCTACCTGGGATCTCCGGTCCTTATAAGAAAAGGCCAAAAGACGCTAGGAGACGTCTGGAAGGAATCACAGGGAATCCAGGAGGGCAGAGGTTCCTCCAAAAAAGAAAAAAACCTCAACGGTAGCTTCCTTGGAGGAGTCTGGGGCTTCTACCTGACCCCTTAGGTAGGTAAAGCAGAAGACAGAAGACTGTGGGAGATGCCTGGGAGGAGTCTCAGGTGGCTGACGGAGTTGAGAGATTTCTCTACAGGAGAAAATGTGTCGAGCTACTTACTTGGAGGAGTCTGGGGCAGGTAGATGGGATCTCCGGTCCCGAACGCAGAGGTCAAAACATTCTGGGATGACGCCTGGGAGGAGTCTTGGGTCGACCCCGGAGAAGAGAACTTCCTGCAAAAGAAAAGAATCATCTAGGGTAGCCTCATTAGACAAGTCTGGGGCTGCTACCTGGGATCTCCGGTCCTTATAAGAAAAGGCCAAAAGACTCTAGGAGACGTCTGGAAGGAATCACAGGGGATCCCGGAGGGCACAGGCTCCTCCAAAAAAGAAAAAACCTCAATGGTAGCTTCCTTGGAGGAGTCTGGGGCTTCTACCTGACCCCTTAGGTAGGTAAAGCAGAGGACAGAAGACTGTGGGAGATGCCTGGGAGGAGTCTCAGGTGGCTGACGGAGTTGAGAGATTTCTCTACAGGAGAACAAAAATGTCTCGAGCTACTTACTTGGAGGAGTCTGGGGCAGGTAGCTGGGATCTCCGGTCCCGAACGCAGAGGTCAAAATGTTCTGGGATGACGCCTGGGAGGAGTCTTGGGTTGATTCCGGAGAAGAGAGCTTCCTGCAAAAGAGAAGAATCATCTAGGGTAGCCTCATTAAACAAGTCTGGGGCTGCTACCTGCGATCTCGGGTCCTTATAAGAAAAGGCCAAAAGACTCTAGGAGACGTCTGGAAGGAATCAAAGGGGATCCCGGAGGGCAGTGTTTCCTCCAAAAAAGAAAAAAGCCTCAACGGTAGCTTCCTTGGAGGAGTCTGGGGTTTCTACCTGACCCCTTAGGTAGGTAAAGCAGAGGACAGAAGACTGTGGGAGATGCCTGGGAGGAGTCTCAGGTGCCTGTCGGAGTTGAGGGATTTCTCTACAGGAGAACAAAAATGTCTCGAGCTACTTACTTGGAGGAGTCTGGGGCAGGTAGATGGGATCTCCGGTCCCGAACGCAGATGTCAAAACGTTCTGGGATGACGCCTGGGAGGACTCTTGGGTTGATCCCAGAGAAGAGAGCTTCCTGCAAAAGAGAAGAATCATCTAGGGTAGCCTTATTAGACAAGTCTGGGGCTGCTACCTGGGATCTCCGGTCCTTATAAGAAAAGGCCAAAAGACGCTAGGAGACGTCTGGAAGGAATCACAGGGAATCCCGGAGGTCAGAGGCTCCTCGAAAAAAAGAAAAAAACCTCAACGGTAGCTTCCTTGGAGGAGTCTGGGGCTTCTACCTGACCCCTTAGGTAGGTAAAGCAGAGGACAGAAGACTGTGGGAGATGCCTGGGAGGAGTCTCAGGTGGCTGTCGGAGTTGAGAGATTTCTCTACAGGAGAACAAAAATGTCTCGAGCTACTTACCTGGAGGAGTCTGGGGCAGGTAGCTGGGATCTCCGGTCCCGAACGCAGAGGTAAAAATGTTCTGGGATGACGCCTGGGAGGAGTCTTGGGTCGATCCCGGAGAAGAGAGCTTCCTGCAAAAGAGAAGAATCATCTAGGGTAGCCTCATTAGACAAGTCTGGGGCTGCTACCTGCGATCTCGGGTCCTTATAAGAAATGCCCAAAAGACTCTAGGAGACGTCTGGAAGGAATCACAGGGGATCCCGGAGGGCAGAGGTTCCTCCAAAAAAGAAAAAAACGTCAACGGTAGCTTCCTTGGAGGAGTCTAGGGCTTCTACCTGACCCCTTAGGTAGGTAAAGCAGAGGACAGAAGACTGTGGGAGATGCCTGGGAGGAGTCTCAGGTGGCTGTCGGAGTTGAGAGATTTCTCTACAGGAGAACAAAAATGTCTCGAGCTACTTACTTGGAGGAGTCTGGGGCAGGTAGCTGGGATCTCCGGTCCCGAATGCAGAGGTCAAAACGTTCTGGGATGACGCCTGGGAGGAGTCTTGGGTCAATCCTGGAGAAGAGAGCTTCCTGCAAAACAGAAGAATCATCTAGGGTAGCCTCATTAGACAAGTCTGGGGCTGCTACCTGCGATCTCCAGTCCTTATAAGAAAAGCCCAAAAGACTCTAGGAGACGTCTGGAAGGAATCACAGGGGATCCCAGAGGGCACAGGCTCCGACAAAACAGAAAAAACCTCAACGGTAGCTTCCTAAGAGGAGTCTGGGGCTTCTACCTGACCCCTTAGGTAGGTAAAGCAGAGGACAGAAGACTGTGGGAGATGCCTGGGAGGAGTCTCAGGTGGCTGTCGGAGTTGAGAGATTTCTCTACAGGAGAACAAAAATGTCTCGAGCTACTTACTTGGAGGAGTCTGGGGCAGGTAGCTGGGATCTCCGGTCCTGAACGCAGAGGTCAAAACATTCTGGGATGACGCCTGGGAGGACTCTTGGGTTGATCCCAGAGAAGAGAGCTTCCTGCAAAAGAGAAGAATCATCTAGGGTAGCCTCATTAGACAAGTCTGGGGCTGCTACCTGGGATCTCCGGTCCTTATAAGAAAAGGCCAAAAGACGCTAGGAGACGTCTGGAAGGAATCACAGGGAATCCAGGAGGGCAGAGGTTCCTCCAAAAAAGAAAAAAACCTCAACGGTAGCTTCCTTGGAGGAGTCTGGGGCTTCTACCTGACCCCTTAGGTAGGTAAAGCAGAAGACAGAAGACTGTGGGAGATGCCTGGGAGGAGTCTCAGGTGGCTGTCGGAGTTGAGAGATTTCTCTACAGGAGAACAAAAATGTGTCGAGCTACTTACTTGGAGGAGTCTGGGGCAGGTAGCTGGGATCTCCGGTCCTGAACGCAGAGGTCAAAACATTCTGGGATGACGCCTGGGAGGACTCTTGGGTTGATCCCAGAGAAGAGAGCTTCCTGCAAAAGAGAAGAATCATCTAGGGTAGCCTCATTAGACAAGTCTGGGGCTGCTACCTGGGATCTCCGGTCCTTATAAGAAAAGGCCAAAAGACTCTAGGAGACGTCTGGAAGGAATCACAGGGGATCCCAGAGGGCACAGGCTCCTCCAAAACAGAAAAAAGCCTCAACAGTAGCTTCCTAAGAGGAGTCTGGGGCTTCTACCTGACCCCTTAGGTAGGTAAAGCAGAGGACAGAAGACTGTGGGAGATGCCTGGGAGGAGTCTCAGGTGGCTGACGGAGTTGAGAGATTTCTCTACAGGAGAACAAAAATGTCTCGAGCTACTTACCTGGAGGAGTCTGGGGCAGGTAGCTGGGATCTCCGGTCCTGAACGCAGAGGTCAAAACATTCTGGGATGACGCCTGGGAGGACTCTTGGGTCAATCCTGGAGAAGAGAGCTTCCTGCAAAAGAGAAGAATCATCTAGGGTAGCCTCATTAGACAAGTCTGGGGCTGCTACCTGGGATCTCCGGTCCTTATAAGAAAAGGCCAAAAGACGCTAGGAGACGTCTGGAAGGAATCACAGGGAATCCAGGAGGGCAGAGGTTCCTCCAAAAAAGAAAAAAACCTCAACGGTAGCTTCCTTGGAGGAGTCTGGGGCTTCTACCTGACCCCTTAGGTAGGTAAAGCAGAAGACAGAAGACTGTGGGAGATGCCTGGGAGGAGTCTCAGGTGGCTGTCGGAGTTGAGAGATTTCTCTACAGGAGAACAAAAATGTGTCGAGCTACTTACTTGGAGGAGTCTGGGGCAGGTAGCTGGGATCTCCGGTCCTGAACGCAGAGGTCAAAACATTCTGGGATGACGCCTGGGAGGACTCTTGGGTTGATCCCAGAGAAGAGAGCTTCCTGCAAAAGAGAAGAATCATCTAGGGTAGCCTCATTAGACAAGTCTGGGGCTGCTACCTGGGATCTCCGGTCCTTATAAGAAAAGGCCAAAAGACGCTAGGAGACGTCTGGAAGGAATCACAGGGAATCCAGGAGGGCAGAGGTTCCTCCAAAAAAGAAAAAAACCTCAACGGTAGCTTCCTTGGAGGAGTCTGGGGCTTCTACCTGACCCCTTAGGTAGGTAAAGCAGAAGACAGAAGACTGTGGGAGATGCCTGGGAGGAGTCTCAGGTGGCTGTCGGAGTTGAGAGATTTCTCTACAGGAGAACAAAAATGTCTCGAGCTACTTACTTGGAGGAGTCTGGGGCAGGTAGCTGGGATCTCCGGTCTCGAAAGCAGAGGTCAAAACGTTCTGGGATGACGCCTGGGAGGAGTCTTGGGTCGATCCCGGAGAAGAGAGCTTCCTGCAAAACAGAAGAATCATCTAGGGTAGCCTCATTAGACAAATCTGGGGCTGCTACCTGAGATCTCCGGTCCTTATAAGAAAAGGCCAAAAGACTCTAGGAGACGTCTGGAAGGAATCACAGGGGATCCCAGAGGGCACAGGCTCCTCCAAAACAGAAAAAAGCCTCAACAGTAGCTTCCTAAGAGGAGTCTGGGGCTTCTACCTGACCCCTTAGGTAGGTAAAGCAGAGGACAGAAGACTGTGGGAGATGCCTGGGAGGAGTCTCAGGTGGCTGACGGAGTTGAGAGATTTCTCTACAGGAGAACAAAAATGTCTCGAGCTACTTACTTGGAGGAGTCTGGGGCAGGTAGCTGGGATCTCCGGTCCCGAACGCAGAGGTCAAAATGTTCTGGGATGACGCCTGGGAGGAGTCTTGGGTTGATTCCGGAGAAGAGAGCTTCCTGCAAAACAGAAGAATCATCTAGGGTAGCCTCATTAAACAAGTCTGGGGCTGCTACCTGCGATCTCGGGTCCTTATAAGAAAAGGCCAAAAGACTCTAGGAGACGTCTGGAAGGAATCAAAGGGGATCCCGGAGGGCAGTGTTTCCTCCAAAAAAGAAAAAAGCCTCAACGGTAGCTTCCTTGGAGGAGTCTGGGGTTTCTACCTGACCCCTTAGGTAGGTAAAGCAGAGGACAGAAGACTGTGGGAGATGCCTGGGAGGAGTCTCAGGTGCCTGTCGGAGTTGAGGGATTTCTCTACAGGAGAACAAAAATGTCTCGAGCTACTTACTTGGAGGAGTCTGGGGCAGGTAGATGGGGGTCAAAACGTTCTGGGATGACGCCTGGGAGGACTCTTGGGTTGATCCCAGAGAAGAGAGCTTCCTGCAAAAGAGAAGAATCATCTAGGGTAGCCTCATTAGACAAGTCTGGGGCTGCTACCTGGGATCTCCGGTCCTTATAAAAAAAGGCCAAAAGACGCTAGGAGACGTCTGGAAGGAATCACAGGGAATCCCGGAGGTCAGAGGCTCCTCGAAAAAAAGAAAAAAACCTCAACGGTAGCTTCCTTGGAGGAGTCTGGGGCTTCTACCTGACCCCTTAGGTAGGTAAAGCAGAGGACAGAAGACTGTGGGAGATGCCTGGGAGGAGTCTCAGGTGGCTGTCGGAGTTGAGAGATTTCTCTACAGGAGAACAAAAATGTCTCGAGCTACTTACTTGGAGGAGTCTGGGGCAGGTAGCTGGGATCTCCGGTCCCGAATGCAGAGGTCAAAATGTTCTGGGATGACGCCTGGGAGGAGTCTTGGGTCAATCCTGGAGAAGAGAGCTTCCTGCAAAACAGAAGAATCATCTAGGGTAGCCTCATTAGACAAGTCTGGGGCTGCTACCTGCGATCTCCGGTCCTTATAAGAAAAGCCCAAAAGACTCTAGGAGACGTCTGGAAGGAATCACAGGGGATCCCAGAGGGCACAGGCTCCGCCAAAACAGAAAAAACCTCAACGGTAGCTTCCTAAGAGGAGTCTGGGGCTTCTACCTGACCCCTTAGGTAGGTAAAGCAGAGGACAGAAGACTGTGGGAGATGCCTGGGAGGAGTCTCAGGTGGCTGTCGGAGTTGAGAGATTTCTCTACAGGAGAACAAAAATGTCTCGAGCTACTTACTTGGAGGAGTCTGGGGCAGGTAGATGGGATCTCCGGTCCCGAACGCAGAGGTCAAAACATTCTGGGATGACGCCTGGGAGGAGTCTTGGGTCGACCCCGGAGAAGAGAACTTCCTGCAAAAGAAAAGAATCATCTAGGGTAGCCTCATTAGACAAGTCTGGGGCTGCTACCTGGGATCTCCGGTCCTTATAAGAAAAGGCCAAAAGACTCTAGGAGACGTCTGGAAGGAATCACAGGGGATCCAGGAGGGCACAGGCTCCTCCAAAAAAGAAAAAACCTCAATGGTAGCTTCCTTGGAGGAGTCTGGGGCTTCTACCTGACCCCTTAGGTAGGTAAAGCAGAGGACAGAAGACTGTGGGAGATGCCTGGGAGGAGTCTCAGGTGGCTGTCGGAGTTGAGAGATTTCTCTACAGGAGAACAAAAATGTCTTGATCTACTTACTTGGAGGAGTCTGGGGCAGGTAGCTGGGATCTCCGGTCCCGAACGCAGAGGTCAAAATGTTCTGGGATGACGCCTGGGAGGAGTCTTGGGTTGATTCCGGAGAAGAGAGCTTCCTGCAAAAGAGAAGAATCATCTAGGGTAGCCTCATTAAACAAGTCTGGGGCTGCTACCTGCGATCTCGGGTCCTTATAAGAAAAGGCCAAAAGACTCTAGGAGACGTCTGGAAGGAATCAAAGGGGATCACGGAGGGCAGTGTTTCCTCCAAAAAAGAAAAAAGCCTCAACGGTAGCTTCCTTGGAGGTGTCTGGGGTTTCTACCTGACCCCTTAGGTAGGTAAAGCAGAGGACAGAAGACTGTGGGAGATGCCTGGGAGGAGTCTCAGGTGCCTGTCGGAGTTGAGGGATTTCTCTACAGGAGAACAAAAATGTCTCGAGCTACTTACTTGGAGGAGTCTGGGGCAGGTAGATGGGATCTCCGGTCCCGAACGCAGAGGTCAAAACGTTCTGGGATGACGCCTGGGAGGAGTCTTGGGTCGATCCCAGAGAAGAGAGCTTCCTGCAAAAGAGAAGAATCATATAGGGTAGCCTCATTAGACAAGTCTGGGGCTGCTACCTGGGATCTCCGGTCCTTATAAGAAAAGGCCAAAAGACGCTAGGAGACGTCTGGAAGGAATCACAGGGAATCCCGGAGGTCAGAGGCTCCTTGAAAAAAAGAAAAAAAAATTCAACGGTAGCTTCCTTGGAGGAGTCTGGGGCTTCTACCTGACCCCTTAGGTAGGTAAAGCAGAGGACAGAAGACTGTGGGAGATGCCTGGGAGGAGTCTCAGGTGGCTGTCGGAGTTGAGAGATTTCTCTACAGGAGAACAAAAATGTCTCGAGCTACTTACCTGGAGGAGTCTGGGGCAGGTAGCTGGGATCTCCGGTCCCGAACGCAGAGGTAAAAATGTTCTGGGATGACGCCTGGGAGGAGTCTTGGGTCGATCCCGGAGAAGAGAGCTTCCTGCAAAAGAGAAGAATCATCTAGGGTAGCCTCATTAGACAAGTCTGGGGCTGCTACCTGCGATCTCGGGTCCTTATAAGAAATGCCCAAAAGACTCTAGGAGACGTCTGGAAGGAATCACAGGGGATCCCGGAGGGCAGAGGTTCCTCCAAAAAAGAAAAAAACGTCAACGGTAGCTTCCTTGGAGGAGTCTAGGGCTTCTACCTGACCCCTTAGGTAGGTAAAGCAGAGGACAGAAGACTGTGGGAGATGCCTGGGAGGAGTCTCAGGTGGCTGTCGGAGTTGAGAGATTTCTCTACAGGAGAACAAAAATGTGTCGAGCTACTAACTTGGAGGAGTCTGGGGCAGGTAGCTGGGATCTCCGGTCCTGAACGCAGAGGTCAAAACATTCTGGGATGACGCCTGGGAGGACTCTTGGGTTGATCCCAGAGAAGAGAGCTTCCTGCAAAAGAGAAGAATCATCTAGGGTAGCCTCATTAGACAAGTCTGGGGCTGCTACCTGGGATCTCCGGTCCTTATAAGAAAAGGCCAAAAGACGCTAGGAGACGTCTGGAAGGAATCACAGGGAATCCAGGAGGGCAGAGGTTCCTCCAAAAAAGAAAAAAACCTCAACGGTAGCTTCCTTGGAGGAGTCTGGGGCTTCTACCTGACCCCTTAGGTAGGTAAAGCAGAAGACAGAAGACTGTGGGAGATGCCTGGGAGGAGTCTCAGGTGGCTGTCGGAGTTGAGAGATTTCTCTACAGGAGAACAAAAATGTCTCGAGCTACTTACTTGGAGGAGTCTGGGGCAGGTAGCTGGGATCTCCGGTCTCGAAAGCAGAGGTCAAAACGTTCTGGGATGACGCCTGGGAGGAGTCTTGGGTCGATCCCGGAGAAGAGAGCTTCCTGCAAAACAGAAGAATCATCTAGGGTAGCCTCATTAAACAAATCTGGGGCTGCTACCTGAGATCTCCGGTCCTTATAAGAAAAGGCCAAAAGACTCTAGGAGACGTCTGGAAGGAATCACAGGGGATCCCAGAGGGCACAGGCTCCTCCAAAACAGAAAAAAGCCTCAACAGTAGCTTCCTTGGAGGAGTCTGGGGCTTCTACCTGACCCCTTAGGTAGGTAAAGCAGAGGACAGAAGACTGTGGGAGATGCCTGGGAGGAGTCTCAGGTGGCTGACGGAGTTGAGAGATTTCTCTACAGGAGAAAATGTGTCGAGCTACTTACTTGGAGGAGTCTGGGGCAGGTAGATGGGATCTCCGGTCCCGAACGCAGAGGTCAAAACATTCTGGGATGACGCCTGGGAGGAGTCTTGGGTCGACCCCGGAGAAGAGAACTTCCTGCAAAAGAAAAGAATCATCTAGGGTAGCCTCATTAGACAAGTCTGGGGCTGCTACCTGGGATCTCCGGTCCTTATAAGAAAAGGCCAAAAGACGCTAGGAGACGTCTGGAAGGAATCACAGGGGATCCCGGAGGGCACAGGCTCCTCCAAAAAAGAAAAAACCTCAATGGTAGCTTCCTTGGAGGAGTCTGGGGCTTCTACCTGACCCCTTAGGTAGGTAAAGCAGAGGACAGAAGACTGTGGGAGATGCCTGGGAGGAGTCTCAGGTGGCTGACGGAGTTGAGAGATTTCTCTACAGGAGAACAAAAATGTCTCGAGCTACTTACTTGGAGGAGTCTGGGGCAGGTAGCTGGGATCTCCGGTCCCGAACGCAGAGGTCAAAATGTTCTGGGATGACGCCTGGGAGGAGTCTTGGGTTGATTCCGGAGAAGAGAGCTTCCTGCAAAAGAGAAGAATCATCTAGGGTAGCCTCATTAAACAAGTCTGGGGCTGCTACCTGCGATCTCGGGTCCTTATAAGAAAAGGCCAAAAGACTCTAGGAGACGTCTGGAAGGAATCAAAGGGGATCCCGGAGGGCAGTGTTTCCTCCAAAAAAGAAAAAAGCCTCAACGGTAGCTTCCTTGGAGGAGTCTGGGGTTTCTACCTGACCCCTTAGGTAGGTAAAGCAGAGGACAGAAGACTGTGGGAGATGCCTGGGAGGAGTCTCAGGTGCCTGTCGGAGTTGAGGGATTTCTCTACAGGAGAACAAAAATGTCTCGAGCTACTTACTTGGAGGAGTCTGGGGCAGGTAGATGGGATCTCCGGTCCCGAACGCAGAGGTCAAAACGTTCTGGGATGACGCCTGGGAGGACTCTTGGGTTGATCCCAGAGAAGAGAGCTTCCTGCAAAAGAGAAGAATCATCTAGGGTAGCCTCATTAGACAAGTCTGGGGCTGCTACCTGGGATCTCCGGTCCTTATAAAAAAAGGCCAAAAGACGCTAGGAGACGTCTGGAAGGAATCACAGGGAATCCCGGAGGTCAGAGGCTCCTCGAAAAAAAGAAAAAAACCTCAACGGTAGCTTCCTTGGAGGAGTCTGGGGCTTCTACCTGACCCCTTAGGTAGGTAAAGCAGAGGACAGAAGACTGTGGGAGATGCCTGGGAGGAGTCTCAGGTGGCTGTCGGAGTTGAGAGATTTCTCTACAGGAGAACAAAAATGTCTCGAGCTACTTACTTGGAGGAGTCTGGGGCAGGTAGCTGGGATCTCCGGTCCCGAATGCAGAGGTCAAAACGTTCTGGGATGACGCCTGGGAGGAGTCTTGGGTCAATCCTGGAGAAGAGAGCTTCCTGCAAAACAGAAGAATCATCTAGGGTAGCCTCATTAGACAAGTCTGGGGCTGCTACCTGCGATCTCCGGTCCTTATAAGAAAAGCCCAAAAGACTCTAGGAGACGTCTGGAAGGAATCACAGGGGATCCCAGAGGGCACAGGCTCCGCCAAAACAGAAAAAACCTCAACGGTAGCTTCCTAAGAGGAGTCTGGGGCTTCTACCTGACCCCTTAGGTAGGTAAAGCAGAGGACAGAAGACTGTGGGAGATGCCTGGGAGGAGTCTCAGGTGGCTGTCGGAGTTGAGAGATTTCTCTACAGGAGAACAAAAATGTCTCGAGCTAATTACTTGGAGGAGTCTGGGGCAGGTAGCTGGGATCTCCGGTCCTGAACGCAGAGGTCAAAACATTCTGGGATGACGCCTGGGAGGACTCTTGGGTTGATCCCAGAGAAGAGAGCTTCCTGCAAAAGAAAAGAATCATCTAGGGTAGCCTCATTAGACAAGTCTGGGGCTGCTACCTGGGATCTCCGGTCCTTATAAGAAAAGGCCAAAAGACGCTAGGAGATGTCTGGAAGGAATCACAGGGGATCCCGGAGGGCACAGGCTCCTCCAAAAAAGAAAAAACCTCAATGGTAGCTTCCTTGGAGGAGTCTGGGGCTTCTACCTCACCCCTTAGGTAGGTAAAGCAGAGGACAGAAGACTGTGGGAGATGCCTGGGAGGAGTCTCAGGTGGCTGTCGGAGTTGAGAGATTTCTCTACAGGAGAACAAAAATGTCTCGAGCTACTTACTTGGAGGAGTCTGGGGCAGGTAGCTGGGATCTCCGGTCCCGAACGCAGAGGTCAAAATGTTCTGGGATGACGCCTGGGAGGAGTCTTGGGTTGATTCCGGAGAAGAGAGCTTCCTGCAAAAGAGAAGAATCATCTAGGGTAGCCTCATTAAACAAGTCTGGGGCTGCTACCTGCGATCTCGGGTCCTTATAAGAAAAGGCCAAAAGACTCTAGGAGACGTCTGGAAGGAATCAAAGGGGATCCCGGAGGGCAGTGTTTCCTCCAAAAAAGAAAAAAGCCTCAACGGTAGCTTCCTTGGAGGTGTCTGGGGTTTCTACCTGACCCCTTAGGTAGGTAAAGCAGAGGACAGAAGACTGTGGGAGATGCCTGGGAGGAGTCTCAGGTGCCTGTCGGAGTTGAGGGATTTCTCTACAGGAGAACAAAAATGTCTCGAGCTACTTACTTGGAGGAGTCTGGGGCAGGTAGCTGGGATCTCCGGTCCCGAACGCAGATGTCAAAACGTTCTGGGATGACGCCTGGGAGGAGTCTTGGGTCGATCCCAGAGAAGAGAGCTTCCTGCAAAAGAGAAGAATCATCTAGGGTAGCCTCATTAGACAAGTCTGGGGCTGCTACCTGGGATCTCCGGTCCTTATAAGAAAAGGCCAAAAGACGCTAGGAGACATCTGGAAGGAATCACAGGGAATCCAGGAGGGCAGAGGCTCCTCGAAAAAAAGAAAAAAACCTCAACGGTAGCTTCCTTGGAGGAGTCTGGGGCTTCTACCTGACCCCTTAGGTAGGTAAAGCAGAGGACAGAAGACTGTGGGAGATGCCTGGGAGGAGTCTCAGGTGGCTGTCGGAGTTGAGAGATTTCTCTACAGGAGAACAAAAATGTCTCGAGCTACTTACCTGGAGGAGTCTGGGGCAGGTAGCTGGGATCTCCGGTCCCGAACGCAGAGGTAAAAATGTTCTGGGATGACGCCTGGGAGGAGTCTTGGGTCGATCCCGGAGAAGAGAGCTTCCTGCAAAAGAGAAGAATCATCTAGGGTAGCCTCAGTAAACAAGTCTGGGGCTGCTACCTGCGATCTCCGGTCCTTATAAGAAAAGCCCAAAAGACTCTAGGAGACGTCTGGAAGGAATCACAGGGGATCCCAGAGGGCACAGGCTCCGCCAAAACAGAAAAAACCTCAACGGTAGCTTCCTAAGAGGAGTCTGGGGCTTCTACCTGACCCCTTAGGTAGGTAAAGCAGAGGACAGAAGACTGTGGGAGATGCCTGGGAGGAGTCTCAGGTGGCTGTCGGAGTTGAGAGATTTCTCTACAGGAGAACAAAAATGTGTCGAGCTACTTACTTGGAGGAGTCTGGGGCAGGTAGATGGGATCTCCGGTCCTGAACGCAGAGGTCAAAACGTTCTGGGATGACGCCTGGGAGGAGTCTTGGGTCGATCCCAGAGAAGAGAGCTTCCTGCAAAAGAGAAGAATCATCTAGGGTAGCCTCATTAGACAAGTCTGGGGCTGCTACCTGGGATCTCCGGTCCTTATAAGAAAAGGCCAAAAGACGCTAGGAGACGTCTGGAAGGAATCACAGGGAATCCCGGAGGTCAGAGGCTCCTCGAAAAAAAGAAAAAAACCTCAACGGTAGCTTCCTTGGAGGAGTCTGGGGCTTCTACCTGACCCCTTAGGTAGGTAAAGCAGAGGACAGAAGACTGTGGGAGATGCCTGGGAGGAGTCTCAGGTGGCTGTCGGAGTTGAGAGATTTCTCTACAGGAGAACAAAAATGTCTCGAGCTACTTACTTGGAGGAGTCTGGGGCAGGTAGCTGGGATCTCCGGTCCCGAACGCAGAGGTCAAAATGTTCTGGGATGACGCCTGGGAGGAGTCTTGGGTTGATTCCGGAGAAGAGAGCTTCCTGCAAAAGAGAAGAATCATCTAGGGTAGCCTCATTAGACAAGTCTGGGGCTGCTACCTGCGATCTCGGGTCCTTATAAGAAAAGGCCAAAAGACTCTAGGAGACGTCTGGAAGGAATCAAAGGGGATCCCGGAGGGCAGTGTTTCCTCCAAAAAAGAAAAAAGCCTCAACGGTAGCTTCCTTGGAGGAGTCTGGGGTTTCTACCTGACCCCTTAGGTAGGTAAAGCAGAGGACAGAAGACTGTGGGAGATGCCTGGGAGGAGTCTCAGGTGCCTGTCGGAGTTGAGGGATTTCTCTACAGGAGAACAAAAATGTCTCGAGCTACTTACTTGGAGGAGTCTGGGGCAGGTAGATGGGATCTCCGGTCCCGAACGCAGAGGTCAAAACGTTCTGGGATGACGCCTGGGAGGACTCTTGGGTTGATCCCAGAGAAGAGAGCTTCCTGCAAAAGAGAAGAATCATCTAGGGTAGCCTCATTAGACAAGTCTGGGGCTGCTACCTGGGATCTCCGGTCCTTATAAAAAAAGGCCAAAAGACGCTAGGAGACGTCTGGAAGGAATCACAGGGAATCCCGGAGGTCAGAGGCTCCTCGAAAAAAAGAAAAAAACCTCAACGGTAGCTTCCTTGGAGGAGTCTGGGGCTTCTACCTGACCCCTTAGGTAGGTAAAGCAGAGGACAGAAGACTGTGGGAGATGCCTGGGAGGAGTCTCAGGTGGCTGTCGGAGTTGAGAGATTTCTCTACAGGAGAACAAAAATGTCTCGAGCTACTTACTTGGAGGAGTCTGGGGCAGGTAGCTGGGATCTCCGGTCCCGAATGCAGAGGTCAAAACGTTCTGGGATGACGCCTGGGAGGAGTCTTGGGTCAATCCTGGAGAAGAGAGCTTCCTGCAAAACAGAAGAATCATCTAGGGTAGCCTCATTAGACAAGTCTGGGGCTGCTACCTGCGATCTCCGGTCCTTATAAGAAAAGCCCAAAAGACTCTAGGAGACGTCTGGAAGGAATCACAGGGGATCCCAGAGGGCACAGGCTCCGCCAAAACAGAAAAAACCTCAACGGTAGCTTCCTAAGAGGAGTCTGGGGCTTCTACCTGACCCCTTAGGTAGGTAAAGCAGAGGACAGAAGACTGTGGGAGATGCCTGGGAGGAGTCTCAGGTGGCTGTCGGAGTTGAGAGATTTCTCTACAGGAGAACAAAAATGTCTCGAGCTAATTACTTGGAGGAGTCTGGGGCAGGTAGCTGGGATCTCCGGTCCTGAACGCAGAGGTCAAAACATTCTGGGATGACGCCTGGGAGGACTCTTGGGTTGATCCCAGAGAAGAGAGCTTCCTGCAAAAGAAAAGAATCATCTAGGGTAGCCTCATTAGACAAGTCTGGGGCTGCTACCTGGGATCTCCGGTCCTTATAAGAAAAGGCCAAAAGACGCTAGGAGATGTCTGGAAGGAATCACAGGGGATCCCGGAGGGCACAGGCTCCTCCAAAAAAGAAAAAACCTCAATGGTAGCTTCCTTGGAGGAGTCTGGGGCTTCTACCTCACCCCTTAGGTAGGTAAAGCAGAGGACAGAAGACTGTGGGAGATGCCTGGGAGGAGTCTCAGGTGGCTGTCGGAGTTGAGAGATTTCTCTACAGGAGAACAAAAATGTCTCGAGCTACTTACTTGGAGGAGTCTGGGGCAGGTAGCTGGGATCTCCGGTCCCGAACGCAGAGGTCAAAATGTTCTGGGATGACGCCTGGGAGGAGTCTTGGGTTGATTCCGGAGAAGAGAGCTTCCTGCAAAAGAGAAGAATCATCTAGGGTAGCCTCATTAAACAAGTCTGGGGCTGCTACCTGCGATCTCGGGTCCTTATAAGAAAAGGCCAAAAGACTCTAGGAGACGTCTGGAAGGAATCAAAGGGGATCCCGGAGGGCAGTGTTTCCTCCAAAAAAGAAAAAAGCCTCAACGGTAGCTTCCTTGGAGGAGTCTGGGGCTTCTACCTGACCCCTTAGGTAGGTAAAGCAGAGGACAGAAGACTGTGGGAGATGCCTGGGAGGAGTCTCAGGTGGCTGTCGGAGTTGAGAGATTTCTCTACAGGAGAACAAAAATGTCTCGAGCTACTTACCTGGAGGAGTCTGGGGCAGGTAGCTGGGATCTCCGGTCCCGAACGCAGAGGTAAAAATGTTCTGGGATGACGCCTGGGAGGAGTCTTGGGTCGATCTCGGAGAAGAGAGCTTCCTGCAAAAGAGAAGAATCATCTAGGGTAGCCTCATTAGACAAGTCTGGGGCTGCTACCTGCGATCTACGGTCCTTATAAGAAAAGCCCAAAAGACTCTAGGAGACGTCTGGAAGGAATCACAGGGGATCCCAGAGGGCACAGGCTCCGCCAAAACAGAAAAAACCTCAACGGTAGCTTCCTAAGAGGAGTCTGGGGCTTCTACCTGACCCCTTAGGTAGGTAAAGCAGAGGACAGAAGACTGTGGGAGATGCCTGGGAGGAGTCTCAGGTGGCTGTCGGAGTTGAGAGATTTCTCTACAGGAGAACAAAAATGTGTCGAGCTACTTACTTGGAGGAGTCTGGGGCAGGTAGATGGGATCTCCGGTCCTGAACGCAGAGGTCAAAACGTTCTGGGATGACGCCTGGGAGGAGTCTTGGGTCGATCCCAGAGAAGAGAGCTTCCTGCAAAAGAGAAGAATCATCTAGGGTAGCCTCATTAGACAAGTCTGGGGCTGCTACCTGGGATCTCCGGTCCTTATAAGAAAAGGCCAAAAGACGCTAGGAGACGTCTGGAAGGAATCACAGGGAATCCCGGAGGTCAGAGGCTCCTCGAAAAAAAGAAAAAAACCTCAACGGTAGCTTCCTTGGAGGAGTCTGGGGCTTCTACCTGACCCCTTAGGTAGGTAAAGCAGAGGACAGAAGACTGTGGGAGATGCCTGGGAGGAGTCTCAGGTGGCTGTCGGAGTTGAGAGATTTCTCTACAGGAGAACAAAAATGTCTCGAGCTACTTACTTGGAGGAGTCTGGGGCAGGTAGCTGGGATCTCCGGTCCCGAACGCAGAGGTCAAAATGTTCTGGGATGACGCCTGGGAGGAGTCTTGGGTTGATTCCGGAGAAGAGAGCTTCCTGCAAAAGAGAAGAATCATCTAGGGTAGCCTCATTAAACAAGTCTGGGGCTGCTACCTGCGATCTCGGGTCCTTATAAGAAAAGGCCAAAAGACTCTAGGAGATGTCTGGAAGGAATCAAAGGGGATCCCGGAGGGCAGTGTTTCCTCCAAAAAAGAAAAAAGCCTCAACGGTAGCTTCCTTGGAGGTGTCTGGGGTTTCTACCTGACCCCTTAGGTAGGTAAAGCAGAGGACAGAAGACTGTGGGAGATGCCTGGGAGGAGTCTCAGGTGCCTGTCGGAGTTGAGGGATTTCTCTACAGGAGAACAAAAATGTCTCGAGCTACTTACTTGGAGGAGTCTGGGGCAGGTAGATGGGATCTCCGGTCCCGAACGCAGAGGTAAAAATGTTCTGGGATGACGCCTGGGAGGAGTCTTGGGTCGATCCCGGAGAAGAGAGCTTCCTGCAAAAGAGAAGAATCATCTAGGGTAGCCTCATTAGACAAGTCTGGGGCTGCTACCTGGGATCTCCGGTCCTTATAAGAAAAGGCCAAAAGACTCTAGGAGACGTCTGGAAGGAATCAGAGGGAATCCCGGAGGGCAGAGGTTCCTCCAAAAAAGAAAAAAACGTCAACGGTAGCTTCCTTGGAGGAGTCTGGGGCTTCTACCTGACCCCTTAGGTAGGTAAAGCAGAGGACAGAAGACTGTGGGAGATGCCTGGGAGGAGTCTCAGGTGGCTGTCGGAGTTGAGAGATTTCTCTACAGGAGAACAAAAATGTCTCGAGCTACTTACCTGGAGGAGTCTGGGGCAGGTAGCTGGGATCTCCGGTCCCGAACGCAGAGGTAAAAATGTTCTGGGATGACGCCTGGGAGGAGTCTTGGGTCGATCCCGGAGAAGAGAGCTTCCTGCAAAAGAGAAGAATCATCTAGGGTAGCCTCATTAGACAAGTCTGGGGCTGCTACCTGGGATCTCCGGTCCTTATAAGAAAAGGCCAAAAGACGCTAGGAGACGTCTGGAAGGAATCACAGGGAATCCCGGAGGTCAGAGGCTCCTCGAAAAAAAGAAAAAAACCTCAACGGTAGCTTCCTTGGAGGAGTCTGGGGCTTCTACCTGACCCCTTAGGTAGGTAAAGCAGAGGACAGAAGACTGTGGGAGATGCCTGGGAGGAGTCTCAGGTGGCTGTCGGAGTTGAGAGATTTCTCTACAGGAGAACAAAAATGTCTCGAGCTACTTACTTGGAGGAGTCTGGGGCAGGTAGATGGGATCTCCGGTCCCGAACGCAGAGGTAAAAATGTTCTGGGATGACGCCTGGGAGGAGTCTTGGGTCGATCCCGGAGAAGAGAGCTTCCTGCAAAAGAGAAGAATCATCTAGGGTAGCCTCATTAGACAAGTCTGGGGCTGCTACCTGGGATCTCCGGTCCTTATAAGAAAAGGCCAAAAGACGCTAGGAGACGTCTGGAAGGAATCACAGGGAATCCCGGAGGGCAGAGGTTCCTCCAAAAAAGAAAAAAACGTCAACGGTAGCTTCCTTGGAGGAGACTGGGGCTTCTACCTGACCCCTTAGGTAGGTAAAGCAGAGGACAGAAGACTGTGGGAGATGCCTGGGAGGAGTCTCAGGTGGCTGTCGGAGTTGAGAGATTTCTCTACAGGAGAACAAAAATGTCTCGAGCTACTTACCTGGAGGAGTCTGGGGCAGGTAGCTGGGATCTCCGGTCCCGAACGCAGAGGTAAAAATGTTCTGGGATGACGCCTGGGAGGAGTCTTGGGTCGATCCCGGAGAAGAGAGCTTCCTGCAAAAGAGAAGAATCATCTAGGGTAGCCTCATTAGACAAGTCTGGGGCTGCTACCTGCGATCTCGGGTCCTTATAAGAAATGCCCAAAAGACTCTAGGAGACGTCTGGAAGGAATCACAGGGGATCCCGGAGGGCAGAGGTTCTTCCAAAAAAGAAAAAAACGTCAACGGTAGCTTCCTTGGAGGAGTCTAGGGCTTCTACCTGACCCCTTAGGTAGGTAAAGCAGAGGACAGAAGACTGTGGGAGATGCCTGGGAGGAGTCTCAGGTGGCTGTCGGAGTTGAGAGATTTCTCTACAGGAGAACAAAAATGTCTCGAGCTACTTACTTGGAGGAGTCTGGGGCAGGTAGCTGGGATCTCCGGTCCCGAATGCAGAGGTCAAAACGTTCTGGGATGACGCCTGGGAGGAGTCTTGGGTCAATCCTGGAGAAGAGAGCTTCCTGCAAAACAGAAGAATCATCTAGGGTAGCCTCATTAGACAAGTCTGGGGCTGCTACCTGCGATCTCCGGTCCTTATAAGAAAAGCCCAAAAGACTCTAGGAGACGTCTGGAAGGAATCACAGGGGATCCCAGAGGGCACAGGCTCCGCCAAAACAGAAAAAACCTCAACGGTAGCTTCCTAAGAGGAGTCTGGGGCTTCTACCTGACCCCTTAGGTAGGTAAAGCAGAGGACAGAAGACTGTGGGAGATGCCTGGGAGGAGTCTCAGGTGGCTGTCGGAGTTGAGAGATTTCTCTACAGGAGAACAAAAATGTCTCGAGCTACTTACTTGGAGGAGTCTGGGGCAGGTAGCTGGGATCTCCGGTCCTGAACGCAGAGGTCAAAACATTCTGGGATGACGCCTGGGAGGACTCTTGGGTTGATCCCAGAGAAGAGAGCTTCCTGCAAAAGAGAAGAATCATCTAGGGTAGCCTCATTAGACAAGTCTGGGGCTGCTACCTGGGATCTCCGGTCCTTATAAGAAAAGGCCAAAAGACGCTAGGAGACGTCTGGAAGGAATCACAGGGAATCCAGGAGGGCAGAGGTTCCTCCAAAAAAGAAAAAAACCTCAACGGTAGCTTCCTTGGAGGAGTCTGGGGCTTCTACCTGACCCCTTAGGTAGGTAAAGCAGAAGACAGAAGACTGTGGGAGATGCCTGGGAGGAGTCTCAGGTGGCTGTCGGAGTTGAGAGATTTCTCTACAGGAGAACAAAAATGTCTCGAGCTACTTAATTGGAGGAGTCTGGGGCAGGTAGCTGGGATCTCCGGTCCCGAACGCAGAGGTCAAAACGTTCTGGGATGACGCCTGGGAGGAGTCTTGGGTCGATCCCGGAGAAGAGAGCTTCCTGCAAAAGAGAAGAATCATCTAGGGTAGCCTCATTAGACAAATCTGGGGCTGCTACCTGAGATCTCCGGTCCTTATAAGAAAAGGCCAAAAGACTCTAGGAGACGTCTGGAAGGAATCACAGGGGATCCCAGAGGGCACAGGCTCCTCCAAAACAGAAAAAAGCCTCAACAGTAGCTTCCTAAGAGGAGTCTGGGGCTTCTACCTGACCCCTTAGGTAGGTAAAGCAGAGGACAGAAGACTGTGGGAGATGCCTGGGAGGAGTCTCAGGTGGCTGACGGAGTTGAGAGATTTCTCTACAGGAGAACAAAAATGTCTCGAGCTACTTACTTGGAGGAGTCTGGGGCAGGTAGATGGGATCTCCGGTCCCGAACGCAGAGGTCAAAACATTTTGGGATGACGCCTGGGAGGAGTCTTGGGTCGACCCCGGAGAAGAGAACTTCCTGCAAAAGAAAAGAATCATCTAGGGTAGCCTCATTAGACAAGTCTGGGGCTGCTACCTGGGATCTCCGGTCCTTATAAGAAAAGGCCAAAAGACTCTAGGAGACGTCTGGAAGGAATCACAGGGGATCCCGGAGGGCACAGGCTCCTCCAAAAAAGAAAAAACCTCAATGGTAGCTTCCTTGGAGGAGTCTGGGGCTTCTACCTGACCCCTTAGGTAGGTAAAGCAGAGGACAGAAGACTGTGGGAGATGCCTGGGAGGAGTCTCAGGTGGCTGTCGGAGTTGAGGGATTTCTCTACAGGAGAACAAAAATGTCTTGATCTACTTACTTGGAGGAGTCTGGGGCAGGTAGCTGGGATCTCCGGTCCCGAACGCAGAGGTCAAAATGTTCTGGGATGACGCCTGGGAGGAGTCTTGGGTTGATTCCGGAGAAGAGAGCTTCCTGCAAAAGAGAAGAATCATCTAGGGTAGCCTCATTAAACAAGTCTGGGGCTGCTACCTGCGATCTCGGGTCCTTATAAGAAAAGGCCAAAAGACTCTAGGAGACGTCTGGAAGGAATCAAAGGGGATCCCGGAGGGCAGTGTTTCCTCCAAAAAAGAAAAAAGCCTCAACGGTAGCTTCCTTGGAGGTGTCTGGGGTTTCTACCTGACCCCTTAGGTAGGTAAAGCAGAGGACAGAAGACTGTGGGAGATGCCTGGGAGGAGTCTCAGGTGCCTGTCGGAGTTGAGGGATTTCTCTACAGGAGAACAAAAATGTCTCGAGCTACTTACTTGGAGGAGTCTGGGGCAGGTAGATGGGATCTCCGGTCCCGAACGCAGATGTCAAAACGTTCTGGGATGACGCCTGGGAGGAGTCTTGGGTCGATCCCAGAGAAGAGAGCTTCCTGCAAAAGAGAAGAATCATCTAGGGTAGCCTCATTAGACAAGTCTGGGGCTGCTACCTGGGATCTCCGGTCCTTATAAGAAAAGGCCAAAAGACGCTAGGAGACATCTGGAAGGAATCACAGGGAATCCCGGAGGTCAGAGGCTCCTCGAAAAAAAGAAAAAAACCTCAACGGTAGCTTCCTTGGAGGAGTCTGGGGCTTCTACCTGACCCCTTAGGTAGGTAAAGCAGAGGACAGAAGACTGTGGGAGATGCCTGGGAGGAGTCTCAGGTGGCTGTCGGAGTTGAGAGATTTCTCTACAGGAGAACAAAAATGTCTCGAGCTACTTACCTGGAGGAGTCTGGGGCAGGTAGCTGGGATCTCCGGTCCCGAACGCAGAGGTCAAAACATTCTGGGATGACGCCTGGGAGGAGTCTTGGGTCGATCCCGGAGAAGAGAGCTTCCTGCAAAAGAGAAGAATCATCTAGGGTAGCCTCATTAGACAAGTCTGGGGCTGCTACCTGCGATCTCCGGTCCTTATAAGAAAAGCCCAAAAGACTCTAGGAGACGTCTGGAAGGAATCACAGGGGATCCCAGAGGGCACAGGCTCCGCCAAAACAGAAAAAACCTCAACGGTAGCTTCCTAAGAGGAGTCTGGGGCTTCTACCTGACCCCTTAGGTAGGTAAAGCAGAGGACAGAAGACTGTGGGAGATGCCTGGGAGGAGTCTCAGGTGGCTGTCGGAGTTGAGAGATTTCTCTACAGGAGAACAAAAATGTGTCGAGCTACTTACTTGGAGGAGTCTGGGGCAGGTAGATGGGATCTCCGGTCCTGAACGCAGAGGTCAAAACGTTCTGGGATGACGCCTGGGAGGAGTCTTGGGTCGATCCCAGAGAAGAGAGCTTCCTGCAAAAGAGAAGAATCATCTAGGGTAGCCTCATTAGACAAGTCTGGGGCTGCTACCTGGGATCTCCGGTCCTTATAAGAAAAGGCCAAAAGACGCTAGGAGACGTCTGGAAGGAATCACAGGGAATCCCGGAGGTCAGAGGCTCCTCGAAAAAAAGAAAAAAACCTCAACGGTAGCTTCCTTGGAGGAGTCTGGGGCTTCTACCTGACCCCTTAGGTAGGTAAAGCAGAGGACAGAAGACTGTGGGAGATGCCTGGGAGGAGTCTCAGGTGGCTGTCGGAGTTGAGAGATTTCTCTACAGGAGAACAAAAATGTCTCGAGCTACTTACTTGGAGGAGTCTGGGGCAGGTAGCTGGGATCTCCGGTCCTGAACGCAGAGGTCAAAACATTCTGGGATGACGCCTGGGAGGACTCTTGGGTTGATCCCAGAGAAGAGAGCTTCCTGCAAAAGAGAAGAATCATCTAGGGTAGCCTCATTAGACAAGTCTGGGGCTGCTACCTGGGATCTCCGGTCCTTATAAGAAAAGGCCAAAAGACGCTAGGAGACGTCTGGAAGGAATCACAGGGAATCCCGGAGGGCAGAGGTTCCTCCAAAAAAGAAAAAAACGTCAACGGTAGCTTCCTTGGAGGAGACTGGGGCTTCTACCTGACCCCTTAGGTAGGTAAAGCAGAGGACAGAAGACTGTGGGAGATGCCTGGGAGGAGTCTCAGGTGGCTGTCGGAGTTGAGAGATTTCTCTACAGGAGAACAAAAATGTCTCGAGCTACTTACCTGGAGGAGTCTGGGGCAGGTAGCTGGGATCTCCGGTCCCGAACGCAGAGGTAAAAATGTTCTGGGATGACGCCTGGGAGGAGTCTTGGGTCGATCCCGGAGAAGAGAGCTTCCTGCAAAAGAGAAGAATCATCTAGGGTAGCCTCATTAGACAAGTCTGGGGCTGCTACCTGCGATCTCGGGTCCTTATAAGAAATGCCCAAAAGACTCTAGGAGACGTCTGGAAGGAATCACAGGGGATCCCGGAGGGCAGAGGTTCCTCCAAAAAAGAAAAAAACGTCAACGGTAGCTTCCTTGGAGGAGTCTAGGGCTTCTACCTGACCCCTTAGGTAGGTAAAGCAGAGGACAGAAGACTGTGGGAGATGCCTGGGAGGAGTCTCAGGTGGCTGTCGGAGTTGAGAGATTTCTCTACAGGAGAACAAAAATGTCTCGAGCTACTTACTTGGAGGAGTCTGGGGCAGGTAGCTGGGATCTCCGGTCCCGAATGCAGAGGTCAAAACGTTCTGGGATGACGCCTGGGAGGAGTCTTGGGTCAATCCTGGAGAAGAGAGCTTCCTGCAAAACAGAAGAATCATCTAGGGTAGCCTCATTAGACAAGTCTGGGGCTGCTACCTGCGATCTCCGGTCCTTATAAGAAAAGCCCAAAAGACTCTAGGAGACGTCTGGAAGGAATCACAGGGGATCCCAGAGGGCACAGGCTCCGCCAAAACAGAAAAAACCTCAACGGTAGCTTCCTAAGAGGAGTCTGGGGCTTCTACCTGACCCCTTAGGTAGGTAAAGCAGAGGACAGAAGACTGTGGGAGATGCCTGGGAGGAGTCTCAGGTGGCTGTCGGAGTTGAGAGATTTCTCTACAGGAGAACAAAAATGTCTCGAGCTACTTACTTGGAGGAGTCTGGGGCAGGTAGCTGGGATCTCCGGTCCTGAACGCAGAGGTCAAAACATTCTGGGATGACGCCTGGGAGGACTCTTGGGTTGATCCCAGAGAAGAGAGCTTCCTGCAAAAGAGAAGAATCATCTAGGGTAGCCTCATTAGACAAGTCTGGGGCTGCTACCTGGGATCTCCGGTCCTTATAAGAAAAGGCCAAAAGACGCTAGGAGACGTCTGGAAGGAATCACAGGGAATCCAGGAGGGCAGAGGTTCCTCCAAAAAAGAAAAAAACCTCAACGGTAGCTTCCTTGGAGGAGTCTGGGGCTTCTACCTGACCCCTTAGGTAGGTAAAGCAGAAGACAGAAGACTGTGGGAGATGCCTGGGAGGAGTCTCAGGTGGCTGTCGGAGTTGAGAGATTTCTCTACAGGAGAACAAAAATGTCTCGAGCTACTTACTTGGAGGAGTCTGGGGCAGGTAGCTGGGATCTCCGGTCTCGAACGCAGAGGTCAAAACGTTCTGGGATGACGCCTGGGAGGAGTCTTGGGTCGATCCCGGAGAAGAGAGCTTCCTGCAAAAGAGAAGAATCATCTAGGGTAGCCTCATTAGACAAATCTGGGGCTGCTACCTGAGATCTCCGGTCCTTATAAGAAAAGGCCAAAAGACGCTAGGAGACGTCTGGAAGGAATCACAGGGGATCCCAGAGGGCACAGGCTCCTCCAAAACAGAAAAAAGCCTCAACAGTAGCTTCCTAAGAGGAGTCTGGGGCTTCTACCTGACCCCTTAGGTAGGTAAAGCAGAGGACAGAAGACTGTGGGAGATGCCTGGGAGGAGTCTCAGGTGGCTGACGGAGTTGAGAGATTTCTCTACAGGAGAACAAAAATGTCTCGAGCTACTTACTTGGAGGAGTCTGGGGCAGGTAGATGGGATCTCCGGTCCCGAACGCAGAGGTCAAAACATTCTGGGATGACGCCTGGGAGGAGTCTTGGGTCGACCCCGGAGAAGAGAACTTCCTGCAAAAGAAAAGAATCATCTAGGGTAGCCTCATTAGACAAGTCTGGGGCTGCTACCTGGGATCTCCGGTCCTTATAAGAAAAGGCCAAAAGACTCTAGGAGACGTCTGGAAGGAATCACAGGGGATCCCGGAGGGCACAGGCTCCTCCAAAAAAGAAAAAACCTCAATGGTAGCTTCCTTGGAGGAGTCTGGGGCTTCTACCTGACCCCTTAGGTAGGTAAAGCAGAGGACAGAAGACTGTGGGAGATGCCTGGGAGGAGTCTCAGGTGCCTGTCGGAGTTGACGGATTTCTCTACAGGAGAACAAAAATGTCTTGAGCTACTTACTTGGAGGAGTCTGGGGCAGGTAGCTGGGATCTCCGGTCCCGAACGCAGAGGTCAAAATGTTCTGGGATGACGCCTGGGAGGAGTCTTGGGTTGATACCAGAGAAGAGAGCTTCCTGCAAAAGAGAAGAATCATCTAGGGTAGCCTCATTAAACAAGTCTGGGGCTGCTACCTGCGATCTCGGGTCCTTATAAGAAAAGGCCAAAAGACTCTAGGAGACGTCTGGAAGGAATCAAAGGGGATCCCGGAGGGCAGTGTTTCCTCCAAAAAAGAAAAAAGCCTCAACGGTAGCTTCCTTGGAGGTGTCTGGGGTTTCTACCTGACCCCTTAGGTAGGTAAAGCAGAGGACAGAAGACTGTGGGAGATGCCTGGGAGGAGTCTCAGGTGCCTGTCGGAGTTGAGGGATTTCTCTACAGGAGAACAAAAATGTCTCGAGCTACTTACTTGGAGGAGTCTGGGGCAGGTAGCTGGGATCTCCGGTCCCGAACGCAGATGTCAAAACGTTCTGGGATGACGCCTGGGAGGAGTCTTGGGTCGATCCCAGAGAAGAGAGCTTCCTGCAAAAGAGAAGAATCATCTAGGGTAGCCTCATTAGACAAGTCTGGGGCTGCTACCTGGGATCTCCGGTCCTTATAAGAAAAGGCCAAAAGACGCTAGGAGACATCTGGAAGGAATCACAGGGAATCCAGGAGGGCAGAGGCTCCTCGAAAAAAAGAAAAAAACCTCAACGGTAGCTTCCTTGGAGGAGTCTGGGGCTTCTACCTGACCCCTTAGGTAGGTAAAGCAGAGGACAGAAGACTGTGGGAGATGCCTGGGAGGAGTCTCAGGTGGCTGTCGGAGTTGAGAGATTTCTCTACAGGAGAACAAAAATGTCTCGAGCTACTTACCTGGAGGAGTCTGGGGCAGGTAGCTGGGATCTCCGGTCCCGAACGCAGAGGTAAAAATGTTCTGGGATGACGCCTGGGAGGAGTCTTGGGTCGATCCCGGAGAAGAGAGCTTCCTGCAAAAGAGAAGAATCATCTAGGGTAGCCTCATTAGACAAGTCTGGGGCTGCTACCTGCGATCTCCGGTCCTTATAAGAAAAGCCCAAAAGACTCTAGGAGACGTCTGGAAGGAATCACAGGGGATCCCAGAGGGCACAGGCTCCGCCAAAACAGAAAAAACCTCAACGGTAGCTTCCTAAGAGGAGTCTGGGGCTTCTACCTGACCCCTTAGGTAGGTAAAGCAGAGGACAGAAGACTGTGGGAGATGCCTGGGAGGAGTCTCAGGTGGCTGTCGGAGTTGAGAGATTTCTCTACAGGAGAACAAAAATGTCTCGAGCTACTTACCTGGAGTAGTCTGGGGCAGGTAGCTGGGATCTCCGGTCCCGAACGCAGAGGTAAAAATGTTCTGGGATGACGCCTGGGAGGAGTCTTGGGTCGATCCCGGAGAAGAGAGCTTCCTGCAAAAGAGAAGAATCATCTAGGGTAGCCTCATTAGACAAGTCTGGGGCTGCTACCTGCGATCTCGGGTCCTTATAAGAAATGCCCAAAAGACTCTAGGAGACGTCTGGAAGGAATCACAGGGGATCCCGGAGGGCAGAGGTTCCTCCAAAAAAGAAAAAAACGTCAACGGTAGCTTCCTTGGAGGAGTCTAGGGCTTCTACCTGACCCCTTAGGTAGGTAAAGCAGAGGACAGAAGACTGTAGGAGATGCCTGGGAGGAGTCTCAGGTGGCTGTCGGAGTTGAGAGATTTCTCTACAGGAGAACAAAAATGTCTCGAGCTACTTACTTGGAGGAGTCTGGGGCAGGTAGCTGGGATCTCCGGTCCCGAATGCAGAGGTCAAAACGTTCTGGGATGACGCCTGGGAGGAGTCTTGGGTCAATCCTGGAGAAGAGAGCTTCCTGCAAAACAGAAGAATCATCTAGGGTAGCCTCATTAGACAAGTCTGGGGCTGCTACCTGCGATCTCCGGTCCTTATAAGAAAAGCCCAAAAGACTCTAGGAGACGTCTGGAAGGAATCACAGGGGATCCCAGAGGGCACAGGCTCCGCCAAAACAGAAAAAACCTCAACGGTAGCTTCCTAAGAGGAGTCTGGGGCTTCTACCTGACCCCTTAGGTAGGTAAAGCAGAGGACAGAAGACTGTGGGAGATGCCTGGGAGGAGTCTCAGGTGGCTGTCGGAGTTGAGAGATTTCTCTACAGGAGAACAAAAATGTCTCGAGCTACTTACTTGGAGGAGTCTGGGGCAGGTAGCTGGGATCTCCGGTCCTGAACGCAGAGGTCAAAACATTCTGGGATGACGCCTGGGAGGACTCTTGGGTTGATCCCAGAGAAGAGAGCTTCCTGCAAAAGAGAAGAATCATCTAGGGTAGCCTCATTAGACAAGTCTGGGGCTGCTACCTGGGATCTCCGGTCCTTATAAGAAAAGGCCAAAAGACGCTAGGAGACGTCTGGAAGGAATCACAGGGAATCCAGGAGGGCAGAGGTTCCTCCAAAAAAGAAAAAAACCTCAACGGTAGCTTCCTTGGAGGAGTCTGGGGCTTCTACCTGACCCCTTAGGTAGGTAAAGCAGAAGACAGAAGACTGTGGGAGATGCCTGGGAGGAGTCTCAGGTGGCTGTCGGAGTTGAGAGATTTCTCTACAGGAGAACAAAAATGTCTCGAGCTACTTACTTGGAGGAGTCTGGGGCAGGTAGCTGGGATCTCCGGTCTCGAACGCAGAGGTCAAAACGTTCTGGGATGACGCCTGGGAGGAGTCTTGGGTCGATCCCGGAGAAGAGAGCTTCCTGCAAAAGAGAAGAATCATCTAGGGTAGCCTCATTAGACAAATCTGGGGCTGCTACCTGAGATCTCCGGTCCTTATAAGAAAAGGCCAAAAGACGCTAGGAGACGTCTGGAAGGAATCACAGGGGATCCCAGAGGGCACAGGCTCCTCCAAAACAGAAAAAAGCCTCAACAGTAGCTTCCTAAGAGGAGTCTGGGGCTTCTACCTGACCCCTTAGGTAGGTAAAGCAGAGGACAGAAGACTGTGGGAGATGCCTGGGAGGAGTCTCAGGTGGCTGACGGAGTTGAGAGATTTCTCTACAGGAGAACAAAAATGTCTCGAGCTACTTACTTGGAGGAGTCTGGGGCAGGTAGCTGGGATCTCCGGTCCCGAACGCAGAGGTCAAAACATTCTGGGATGACGCCTGGGAGGAGTCTTGGGTCGACCCCGGAGAAGAGAACTTCCTGCAAAAGAAAAGAATCATCTAGGGTAGCCTCATTAGACAAGTCTGGGGCTGCTACCTGGGATCTCCGGTCCTTATAAGAAAAGGCCAAAAGACTCTAGGAGACGTCTGGAAGGAATCACAGGGGATCCCGGAGGGCACAGGCTCCTCCAAAAAAGAAAAAACCTCAATGGTAGCTTCCTTGGAGGAGTCTGGGGCTTCTACCTGACCCCTTAGGTAGGTAAAGCAGAGGACAGAAGACTGTGGGTGATGCCTGGGAGGAGTCTCAGGTGCCTGTCGGAGTTGACGGATTTCTCTACAGGAGAACAAAAATGTCTTGAGCTACTTACTTGGAGGAGTCTGGGGCAGGTAGCTGGGATCTCCGGTCCCGAACGCAGATGTCAAAATGTTCTGGGATGACGCCTGGGAGGAGTCTTGGGTTGATTCCGGAGAAGAGAGCTTCCTGCAAAAGAGAAGAATCATCTAGGGTAGCCTCATTAAACAAGTCTGGGGCTGCTACCTGCGATCTCGGGTCCTTATAAGAAAAGGCCAAAAGACTCTAGGAGACGTCTGGAAGGAATCAAAGGGGATCCCGGAGGGCAGTGTTTCCTCCAAAAAAGAAAAAAGCCTCAACGGTAGCTTCCTTGGAGGTGTCTGGGGTTTCTACCTGACCCCTTAGGTAGGTAAAGCAGAGGACAGAAGACTGTGGGAGATGCCTGGGAGGAGTCTCAGGTGGCTGTCGGAGTTGAGAGATTTCTCTACAGGAGAACAAAAATGTCTCGAGCTACTTACCTGGAGGAGTCTGGGGCAGGTAGCTGGGATCTCCGGTCCCGAACGCAGAGGTAAAAATGTTCTGGGATGACGCCTGGGAGGAGTCTTGGGTCGATCCCGGAGAAGAGAGCTTCCTGCAAAAGAGAAGAATCATCTAGGGTAGCCTCATTAGACAAGTCTGGGGCTGCTACCTGCGATCTCCGGTCCTTATAAGAAAAGCCCAAAAGACTCTAGGAGACGTCTGGAAGGAATCACAGGGGATCCCAGAGGGCACAGGCTCCGCCAAAACAGAAAAAACCTCAACGGTAGCTTCCTAAGAGGAGTCTGGGGCTTCTACCTGACCCCTTAGGTAGGTAAAGCAGAGGACAGAAGACTGTGGGAGATGCCTGGGAGGAGTCTCAGGTGGCTGTCGGAGTTGAGAGATTTCTCTACAGGAGAACAAAAATGTGTCGAGCTACTTACTTGGAGGAGTCTGGGGCAGGTAGCTGGGATCTCCGGTCCTGAACGCAGAGGTCAAAACGTTCTGGGATGACGCCTGGGAGGAGTCTTGGGTCGATCCCAGAGAAGAGAGCTTCCTGCAAAAGAGAAGAATCATCTAGGGTAGCCTCATTAGACAAGTCTGGGGCTGCTACCTGGGATCTCCGGTCCTTATAAGAAAAGGCCAAAAGACGCTAGGAGACGTCTGGAAGGAATCACAGGGAATCCCGGAGGTCAGAGGCTCCTCGAAAAAAAGAAAAAAACCTCAACGGTAGCTTCCTTGGAGGAGTCTGGGGCTTCTACCTGACCCCTTAGGTAGGTAAAGCAGAGGACAGAAGACTGTGGGAGATGCCTGGGAGGAGTCTCAGGTGGCTGTCGGAGTTGAGAGATTTCTCTACAGGAGAACAAAAATGTCTCGAGCTACTTACTTGGAGGAGTCTGGGGCAGGTAGCTGGGATCTCCGGTCCCGAACGCAGAGGTCAAAACATTCTGGGATGACGCCTGGGAGGACTCTTGGGTTGATCCCAGAGAAGAGAGCTTCCTGCAAAAGAGAAGAATCATCTAGGGTAGCCTCATTAGACAAGTCTGGGGCTGCTACCTGGGATCTCCGGTCCTTATAAGAAAAGGCCAAAAGACGCTAGGAGACGTCTGGAAGGAATCACAGGGAATCCCGGAGGGCAGAGGTTCCTCCAAAAAAGAAAAAAACGTCAACGGTAGCTTCCTTGGAGGAGACTGGGGCTTCTACCTGACCCCTTAGGTAGGTAAAGCAGAGGACAGAAGACTGTGGGAGATGCCTGGGAGGAGTCTCAGGTGGCTGTCGGAGTTGAGAGATTTCTCTACAGGAGAACAAAAATGTCTCGAGCTACTTACCTGGAGGAGTCTGGGGCAGGTAGCTGGGATCTCCGGTCCCGAACGCAGAGGTAAAAATGTTCTGGGATGACGCCTGGGAGGAGTCTTGGGTCGATCCCGGAGAAGAGAGCTTCCTGCAAAAGAGAAGAATCATCTAGGGTAGCCTCATTAGACAAGTCTGGGGCTGCTACCTGCGATCTCCGGTCCTTATAAGAAAAGCCCAAAAGACTCTAGGAGACGTCTGGAAGGAATCACAGGGGATCCCAGAGGGCACAGGCTCCGCCAAAACAGAAAAAACCTCAACGGTAGCTTCCTAAGAGGAGTCTGGGGCTTCTACCTGACCCCTTAGGTAGGTAAAGCAGAGGACAGAAGACTGTGGGAGATGCCTGGGAGGAGTCTCAGGTGGCTGTCGGAGTTGAGAGATTTCTCTACAGGAGAACAAAAATGTGTCGAGCTACTTACTTGGAGGAGTCTGGGGCAGGTAGCTGGGATCTCCGGTCCTGAACGCAGAGGTCAAAACGTTCTGGGATGACGCCTGGGAGGAGTCTTGGGTCGATCCCAGAGAAGAGAGCTTCCTGCAAAAGAGAAGAATCATCTAGGGTAGCCTCATTAGACAAGTCTGGGGCTGCTACCTGGGATCTCCGGTCCTTATAAGAAAAGGCCAAAAGACGCTAGGAGACGTCTGGAAGGAATCACAGGGAATCCCGGAGGTCAGAGGCTCCTCGAAAAAAAGAAAAAAACCTCAACGGTAGCTTCCTTGGAGGAGTCTGGGGCTTCTACCTGACCCCTTAGGTAGGTAAAGCAGAGGACAGAAGACTGTGGGAGATGCCTGGGAGGAGTCTCAGGTGGCTGTCGGAGTTGAGAGATTTCTCTACAGGAGAACAAAAATGTCTCGAGCTACTTACTTGGAGGAGTCTGGGGCAGGTAGCTGGGATCTCCGGTCCTGAACGCAGAGGTCAAAACATTCTGGGATGACGCCTGGGAGGACTCTTGGGTTGATCCCAGAGAAGAGAGCTTCCTGCAAAAGAGAAGAATCATCTAGGGTAGCCTCATTAGACAAGTCTGGGGCTGCTACCTGGGATCTCCGGTCCTTATAAGAAAAGGCCAAAAGACGCTAGGAGACGTCTGGAAGGAATCACAGGGAATCCCGGAGGGCAGAGGTTCCTCCAAAAAAGAAAAAAACGTCAACGGTAGCTTCCTTGGAGGAGAATGGGGCTTCTACCTGACCCCTTAGGTAGGTAAAGCAGAGGACAGAAGACTGTGGGAGATGCCTGGGAGGAGTCTCAGGTGGCTGTCGGAGTTGAGAGATTTCTCTACAGGAGAACAAAAATGTCTCGAGCTACTTACCTGGAGGAGTCTGGGGCAGGTAGCTGGGATCTCCGGTCCCGAACGCAGAGGTAAAAATGTTCTGGGATGACGCCTGGGAGGAGTCTTGGGTCGATCCCGGAGAAGAGAGCTTCCTGCAAAAGAGAAGAATCATCTAGGGTAGCCTCATTAGACAAGTCTGGGGCTGCTACCTGCGATCTCGGGTCCTTATAAGAAATGCCCAAAAGACTCTAGGAGACGTCTGGAAGGAATCACAGGGGATCCCGGAGGGCAGAGGTTCCTCCAAAAAAGAAAAAAACCTCAACGGTAGCTTCCTTGGAGGAGTCTGGGGCTTCTACCTGACCCCTTAGGTAGGTAAAGCAGAGGACAGAAGACTGTGGGAGATGCCTGGGAGGAGTCTCAGGTGGCTGTCGGAGTTGAGAGATTTCTCTACAGGAGAACAAAAATGTCTCGAGCTACTTACTTGGAGGAGTCTGGGGCAGGTAGCTGGGATCTCCGGTCCCGAATGCAGAGGTCAAAACGTTCTGGGATGACGCCTGGGAGGAGTCTTGGGTCAATCCTGGAGAAGAGAGCTTCCTGCAAAACAGAAGAATCATCTAGGGTAGCCTCATTAGACAAGTCTGGGGCTGCTACCTGCGATCTCCGGTCCTTATAAGAAAAGCCCAAAAGACTCTAGGAGACGTCTGGAAGGAATCACAGGGGATCCCAGAGGGCACAGGCTCCGCCAAAACAGAAAAAACCTCAACGGTAGCTTCCTAAGAGGAGTCTGGGGCTTCTACCTGACCCCTTAGGTAGGTAAAGCAGAGGACAGAAGACTGTGGGAGATGCCTGGGAGGAGTCTCAGGTGGCTGTCGGAGTTGAGAGATTTCTCTACAGGAGAACAAAAATGTCTCGAGCTACTTACTTGGAGGAGTCTGGGGCAGGTAGCTGGGATCTCCGGTCCTGAACGCAGAGGTCAAAACATTCTGGGATGACGCCTGGGAGGACTCTTGGGTTGATCCCAGAGAAGAGAGCTTCCTGCAAAAGAGAAGAATCATCTAGGGTAGCCTCATTAGACAAGTCTGGGGCTGCTACCTGGGATCTCCGGTCCTTATAAGAAAAGGCCAAAAGACGCTAGGAGACGTCTGGAAGGAATCACAGGGAATCCCGGAGGGCAGAGGTTCCTCCAAAAAAGAAAAAAACCTCAACGGTAGCTTCCTTGGAGGTGTCTGGGGTTTCTACCTGACCCCTTAGGTAGGTAAAGCAGAGGACAGAAGACTGTGGGAGATGCCTGGGAGGAGTCTCAGGTGCCTGTCGGAGTTGAGGGATTTCTCTACAGGAGAACAAAAATGTCTCGAGCTACTTACTTGGAGGAGTCTGGGGCAGGTAGATGGGATCTCCGGTCCCGAACGCAGATGTCAAAACGTTCTGGGATGACGCCTGGGAGGAGTCTTGGGTCGATCCCAGAGAAGAGAGCTTCCTGCAAAAGAGAAGAATCATCTAGGGTAGCCTCATTAGACAAGTCTGGGGCTGCTACCTGGGATCTCCGGTCCTTATAAGAAAAGGCCAAAAGACGCTAGGAGACGTCTGGAAGGAATCACAGGGAATCCCGGAGGTCAGAGGCTCCTCGAAAAAAAGAAAAAAACCTCAACGGTAGCTTCCTTGGAGGAGTCTGGGGCTTCTACCTGACCCCTTAGGTAGGTAAAGCAGAGGACAGAAGACTGTGGGAGATGCCTGGGAGGAGTCTCAGGTGGCTGTCGGAGTTGAGAGATTTCTCTACAGGAGAACAAAAATGTGTCGAGCTACTTACTTGGAGGAGTCTGGGGCAGGTAGATGGGATCTCCGGTCCTGAACGCAGAGGTCAAAACGTTCTGGGATGACGCCTGGGAGGAGTCTTGGGTCGATCCCGGAGAAGAGAGCTTCCTGCAAAAGAGAAGAATCATCTAGGGTAGCCTCATTAGACAAGTCTGGGGCTGCTACCTGCGATCTCGGGTCCTTATAAGAAATGCCCAAAAGACTCTAGGAGACGTCTGGAAGGAATCACAGGGGATCCCGGAGGGCAGAGGTTCCTCCAAAAAAGAAAAAAACGTCAACGGTAGCTTCCTTGGAGGAGTCTAGGGCTTCTACCTGACCCCTTAGGTAGGTAAAGCAGAGGACAGAAGACTGTGGGAGATGCCTGGGAGGAGTCTCAGGTGGCTGTCGGAGTTGAGAGATTTCTCTACAGGAGAACAAAAATGTCTCGAGCTACTTACTTGGAGGAGTCTGGGGCAGGTAGCTGGGATCTCCGGTCCCGAATGCAGAGGTCAAAACGTTCTGGGATGACGCCTGGGAGGAGTCTTGGGTCAATCCTGGAGAAGAGAGCTTCCTGCAAAACAGAAGAATCATCTAGGGTAGCCTCATTAGACAAGTCTGGGGCTGCTACCTGCGATCTCCGGTCCTTATAAGAAAAGCCCAAAAGACTCTAGGAGACGTCTGGAAGGAATCACAGGGGATCCCAGAGGGCACAGGCTCCGCCAAAACAGAAAAAACCTCAACGGTAGCTTCCTAAGAGGAGTCTGGGGCTTCTACCTGACCCCTTAGGTAGGTAAAGCAGAGGACAGAAGACTGTGGGAGATGCCTGGGAGGAGTCTCAGGTGGCTGTCGGAGTTGAGAGATTTCTCTACAGGAGAACAAAAATGTCTCGAGCTACTTACTTGGAGGTGTCTGGGGCAGGTAGCTGGGATCTCCGGTCCTGAACGCAGAGGTCAAAACATTCTGGGATGACGCCTGGGAGGACTCTTGGGTTGATCCCAGAGAAGAGAGCTTCCTGCAAAAGAGAAGAATCATCTAGGGTAGCCTCATTAGACAAGTCTGGGGCTGCTACCTGGGATCTCCGGTCCTTATAAGAAAAGGCCAAAAGACGCTAGGAGACGTCTGGAAGGAATCACAGGGAATCCAGGAGGGCAGAGGTTCCTCCAAAAAAGAAAAAAACCTCAACGGTAGCTTCCTTGGAGGAGTCTGGGGCTTCTACCTGACCCCTTAGGTAGGTAAAGCAGAAGACAGAAGACTGTGGGAGATGCCTGGGAGGAGTCTCAGGTGGCTGTCGGAGTTGAGAGATTTCTCTACAGGAGAACAAAAATGTCTCGAGCTACTTACTTGGAGGAGTCTGGGGCAGGTAGCTGGGATCTCCGGTCTCGAACGCAGAGGTCAAAACGTTCTGGGATGACGCCTGGGAGGAGTCTTGGGTCGATCCCGGAGAAGAGAGCTTCCTGCAAAAGAGAAGAATCATCTAGGGTAGCCTCATTAGACAAATCTGGGGCTGCTACCTGAGATCTCCGGTCCTTATAAGAAAAGGCCAAAAGACGCTAGGAGACGTCTGGAAGGAATCACAGGGGATCCCAGAGGGCACAGGCTCCTCCAAAACAGAAAAAAGCCTCAACAGTAGCTTCCTAAGAGGAGTCTGGGGCTTCTACCTGACCCCTTAGGTAGGTAAAGCAGAGGACAGAAGACTGTGGGAGATGCCTGGGAGGAGTCTCAGGTGGCTGTCGGAGTTGAGAGATTTCTCTACAGGAGAACAAAAATGTCTTGAGCTACTTACTTGGAGGAGTCTGGGGCAGGTAGCTGGGATCTCCGGTCCTGAACGCAGAGGTCAAAACATTCTGGGATGACGCCTGGGAGGACTCTTGGGTTGATCCCAGAGAAGAGAGCTTCCTGCAAAAGAGAAGAATCATCTAGGGTAGCCTCATTAGACAAGTCTGGGGCTGCTACCTGGGATCTCCAGTCCTTATAAGAAAAGGCCAAAAGACGCTAGGAGACGTCTGGAAGGAATCACAGGGAATCCAGGAGGGCAGAGGTTCCTCCAAAAAAGAAAAAAACCTCAACGGTAGCTTCCTTGGAGGAGTCTGGGGCTTCTACCTGACCCCTTAGGTAGGTAAAGCAGAAGACAGAAGACTGTGGGAGATGCCTGGGAGGAGTCTCAGGTGGCTGACGGAGTTGAGAGATTTCTCTACAGGAGAACAAAAATGTCTCGAGCTACTTACTTGGAGGAGTCTGGGGCAGGTAGATGGGATCTCCGGTCCCGAACGCAGAGGTCAAAACATTCTGGGATGACGCCTGGGAGGAGTCTTGGGTCGATCCCGGAGAAGAGAACTTCCTGCAAAAGAAAAGAATCATCTAGGGTAGCCTCATTAGACAAGTCTGGGGCTGCTACCTGCGGTCTCGGGTCCTTATAAGAAAAGGCCAAAAGACTCTAGGAGACGTCTGGAAGGAATCACAGGGGATCCCGGAGGGCACAGGCTCCTCCAAAAAAGAAAAAACCTCAATGGTAGCTTCCTTGGAGGAGTCTGGGGCTTCTACCTGACCCCTTAGGTAGGTAAAGCAGAGGACAGAAGACTGTGGGAGATGCCTGGGAGGAGTCTCAGGTGGCTGTCGGAGTTGAGAGATTTCTCTACAGGAGAACAAAAATGTCTCGAGCTACTTACCTGGAGGAGTCCGGGGCAGGTAGCTGGGATCTCCGGTCCCGAACGCAGAGGTCAAAACGTTCTGGGATGACGCCTGGGAGGAGTCTTGGGTTGATCCCGGAGAAGAGAGCTTCCTGCAAAAGAGAAGAATCATATAGGGTAGCCTCATTAGACAAGTCTGGGGCTGCTACCTGCGATCTCCGGTCCTTATAAGAAAAGGCCAAAAGACGCTAGGAGACGTCTGGAAGGAATCACAGGGGATCCCAGAGGGCACAGGCTCCTCCAAAAAAGAAAAAAACCTCAACGGTAGCTTCCTTGGAGGAGTCTGGGGCTTCTACCTGACCCCTTAGGTAGGTAAAGCAGAGGACAGAAGACTGTGGGAGATGCCTGGGAGGAGTCTCAGGTGGCTGTCGGAGTTGAGAGATTTCTCTACAGGAGAACAAAAATGTCTCGAGCTACTTACTTGGAGGAGTCTGGGGCAGGTAGCTGGGATCTCCGGTCTCGAACGCAGAGGTCAAAACATTCTGGGATGACGCCTGGGAGGACTCTTGGGTTGATCCCAGAGAAGAGAGCTTCCTGCAAAAGAGAAGAATCATCTAGGGTAGCCTCATTAGACAAGTCTGGGGCTGCTACCTGGGATCTCCGGTCCTTATAAGAAAAGGCCAAAAGACGCTAGGAGACGTCTGGAAGGAATCACAGGGAATCCAGGAGGGCAGAGGTTCCTCCAAAAAAGAAAAAAGCCTCAACGGTAGCTTCCTTGGAGGAGTCTGGGGCTTCTACCTGACCCCTTAGGTAGGTAAAGCAGAAGACAGAAGACTGTGGGAGATGCCTGGGAGGAGTCTCAGGTGCCTGTCGGAGTTGAGGGATTTCTCTACAGGCGAACAAAAATGTCTCGAGCTACTTACTTGGAGGAGTCTGGGGCAGGTAGATGGGATCTCCGGTCCCGTACGCAGAGGTCAAAACGTTCTGGGATGACGCCTGGGAGGACTCTTGGGTTGATCCCAGAGAAGAGAGCTTCCTGCAAAAGAGAAGAATCATCTAGGGTAGCCTCATTAGACAAGTCTGGGGCTGCTACCTGGGATCTCCGGTCCTTATAAGAAAAGCCCAAAAGACTCTAGGAGACGTCTGGAAGGAATCACAGGGGATCCCAGAGGGCACAGGCTCCTCCAAAACAGAAAAAACCTCAACGGTAGCTTCCTAAGAGGAGTCTGGGGCTTCTACCTGACCCCTTAGGTAGGTAAAGCAGAGGACAGAAGACTGTGGGAGATGCCTGGGAGGAGTCTCAGGTGGCTGTCGGAGTTGAGAGATTTCTCTACAGGAGAACAAAAATGTCTCGAGCTACTTACTTGGAGGAGTCTGGGGCAGGTAGCTGGGATCTCCGGTCCCGAACGCAGAGGTCAAAACATTCTGGGATGACGCCTGGGAGGAGTCTTGGGTCGACCCCGGAGAAGAGAACTTCCTGCAAAAGAAAAGAATCATCTAGGGTAGCCTCATTAGACAAGTCTGGGGCTGCTACCTGGGATCTCCGGTCCTTATAAGAAAAGGCCAAAAGACTCTAGGAGACGTCTGGAAGGAATCACAGGGGATCCAGGAGGGCACAGGCTCCTCCAAAAAAGAAAAAACCTCAATGGTAGCTTCCTTGGAGGAGTCTGGGGCTTCTACCTGACCCCTTAGGTAGGTAAAGCAGAGGACAGAAGACTGTGGGAGATGCCTGGGAGGAGTCTCAGGTGGCTGTCGGAGTTGAGAGATTTCTCTACAGGAGAACAAAAATGTCTCGAGCTACTTACTTGGAGGAGTCTGGGGCAGGTAGCTGGGATCTCCGGTCCCGAACGCAGAGGTCAAAATGTTCTGGGATGACGCCTGGGAGGAGTCTTGGGTTGATTCCGGAGAAGAGAGCTTCCTGCAAAACAGAAGAATCATCTAGGGTAGCCTCATTAAACAAGTCTGGGGCTGCTACCTGCGATCTCGGGTCCTTATAAGAAAAGGCCAAAAGACTCTAGGAGACGTCTGGAAGGAATCAAAGGGGATCCCGGAGGGCAGTGTTTCCTCCAAAAAAGAAAAAAGCCTCAACGGTAGCTTCCTTGGAGGAGTCTGGGGTTTCTACCTGACCCCTTAGGTAGGTAAAGCAGAGGACAGAAGACTGTGGGAGATGCCTGGGAGGAGTCTCAGGTGCCTGTCGGAGTTGAGGGATTTCTCTACAGGAGAACAAAAATGTCTCGAGCTACTTACTTGGAGGAGTCTGGGGCAGGTAGATGGGATCTCCGGTCCCGAACGCAGAGGTCAAAACGTTCTGGGATGACGCCTGGGAGGACTCTTGGGTTGATCCCAGAGAAGAGAGCTTCCTGCAAAAGAGAAGAATCATCTAGGGTAGCCTCATTAGACAAGTCTGGGGCTGCTACCTGGGATCTCCGGTCCTTATAAGAAAAGCCCAAAAGACTCTAGGAGACGTCTGGAAGGAATCACAGGGGATCCCAGAGGGCACAGGCTCCTCCAAAACAGAAAAAACCTCAACGGTAGCTTCCTAAGAGGAGTCTGGGGCTTCTACCTGACCCCTTAGGTAGGTAAAGCAGAGGACAGAAGACTGTGGGAGATGCCTGGGAGGAGTCTCAGGTGGCTGTCGGAGTTGAGAGATTTCTCTACAGGAGAACAAAAATGTCTCGAGCTACTTACTTGGAGGAGTCTGGGGCAGGTAGATGGGATCTCCGGTCCCGAACGCAGAGGTCAAAACATTCTGGGATGACGCCTGGGAGGAGTCTTGGGTCGACACCGGAGAAGAGAACTTCCTGCAAAAGAAAAGAATCATCTAGGGTAGCCTCATTAGACAAGTCTGGGGCTGCTACCTGGGATCTCCGGTCCTTATAAGAAAAGGCCAAAAGACTCTAGGAGACGTCTGGAAGGAATCACAGGGGATCCAGGAGGGCACAGGCTCCTCCAAAAAAGAAAAAACCTCAATGGTAGCTTCCTTGGAGGAGTCTGGGGCTTCTACCTGACCCCTTAGGTAGGTAAAGCAGAGGACAGAAGACTGTGGGAGATGCCTGGGAGGAGTCTCAGGTGGCTGTCGGAGTTGAGAGATTTCTCTACAGGAGAACAAAAATGTCTCGAGCTACTTACTTGGAGGAGTCTGGGGCAGGTAGCTGGGATCTCCGGTCCCGAACGCAGAGGTCAAAATGTTCTGGGATGACGCCTGGGAGGAGTCTTGGGTTGATTCCGGAGAAGAGAGCTTCCTGCAAAAGAGAAGAATCATCTAGGGTAGCCTCATTAAACAAGTCTGGGGCTGCTACCTGCGATCTCGGGTCCTTATAAGAAAAGGCCAAAAGACTCTAGGAGACGTCTGGAAGGAATCAAAGGGGATCCCGGAGGGCAGTGTTTCCTCCAAAAAAGAAAAAAGCCTCAACGGTAGCTTCCTTGGAGGAGTCTGGGGTTTCTACCTGACCCCTTAGGTAGGTAAAGCAGAGGACAGAAGACTGTGGGAGATGCCTGGGAGGAGTCTCAGGTGCCTGTCGGAGTTGAGGGATTTCTCTACAGGAGAACAAAAATGTCTCGAGCTACTTACTTGGAGGAGTCTGGGGCAGGTAGATGGGATCTCCGGTCCCGAACGCAGATGTCAAAACGTTCTGGGATGACGCCTGGGAGGACTCTTGGGTTGATCCCAGAGAAGAGAGCTTCCTGCAAAAGAGAAGAATCATCTAGGGTAGCCTTATTAGACAAGTCTGGGGCTGCTACCTGGGATCTCCGGTCCTTATAAGAAAAGGCCAAAAGACGCTAGGAGACGTCTGGAAGGAATCACAGGGAATCCCGGAGGTCAGAGGCTCCTCGAAAAAAAGAAAAAAACCTCAACGGTAGCTTCCTTGGAGGAGTCTGGGGCTTCTACCTGACCCCTTAGGTAGGTAAAGCAGAGGACAGAAGACTGTGGGAGATGCCTGGGAGGAGTCTCAGGTGGCTGTCGGAGTTGAGAGATTTCTCTACAGGAGAACAAAAATGTCTCGAGCTACTTACTTGGAGGAGTCTGGGGCAGGTAGCTGGGATCTCCGGTCCCGAATGCAGAGGTCAAAACGTTCTGGGATGACGCCTGGGAGGAGTCTTGGGTCAATCCTGGAGAAGAGAGCTTCCTGCAAAAGAGAAGAATCATCTAGGGTAGCCTCATTAGACAAGTCTGGGGCTGCTACCTGCGATCTCCAGTCCTTATAAGAAAAGCCCAAAAGACTCTAGGAGACGTCTGGAAGGAATCACAGGGGATCCCAGAGGGCACAGGCTCCGCCAAAACAGAAAAAACCTCAACGGTAGCTTCCTAAGAGGAGTCTGGGGCTTCTACCTGACCCCTTAGGTAGGTAAAGCAGAGGACAGAAGACTGTGGGAGATGCCTGGGAGGAGTCTCAGGTGGCTGTCGGAGTTGAGAGATTTCTCTACAGGAGAACAAAAATGTCTCGAGCTACTTACTTGGAGGAGTCTGGGGCAGGTAGCTGGGATCTCCGGTCCTGAACGCAGAGGTCAAAACATTCTGGGATGACGCCTGGGAGGACTCTTGGGTTGATCCCAGAGAAGAGAGCTTCCTGCAAAAGAGAAGAATCATCTAGGGTAGCCTCATTAGACAAGTCTGGGGCTGCTACCTGGGATCTCCGGTCCTTATAAGAAAAGGCCAAAAGACGCTAGGAGACGTCTGGAAGGAATCACAGGGAATCCAGGAGGGCAGAGGTTCCTCCAAAAAAGAAAAAAACCTCAACGGTAGCTTCCTTGGAGGAGTCTGGGGCTTCTACCTGACCCCTTAGGTAGGTAAAGCAGAAGACAGAAGACTGTGGGAGATGCCTGGGAGGAGTCTCAGGTGGCTGTCGGAGTTGAGAGATTTCTCTACAGGAGAACAAAAAATGTGTCGAGCTACTTACTTGGAGGAGTCTGGGGCAGGTAGCTGGGATCTCCGGTCCTGAACGCAGAGGTCAAAACATTCTGGGATGACGCCTGGGAGGACTCTTGGGTTGATCCCAGAGAAGAGAGCTTCCTGCAAAAGAGAAGAATCATCTAGGGTAGCCTCATTAGACAAGTCTGGGGCTGCTACCTGGGATCTCCAGTCCTTATAAGAAAAGGCCAAAAGACGCTAGGAGACGTCTGGAAGGAATCACAGGGAATCCAGGAGGGCAGAGGTTCCTCCAAAAAAGAAAAAAACCTCAACGGTAGCTTCCTTGGAGGAGTCTGGGGCTTCTACCTGACCCCTTAGGTAGGTAAAGCAGAAGACAGAAGACTGTGGGAGATGCCTGGGAGGAGTCTCAGGTGGCTGACGGAGTTGAGAGATTTCTCTACAGGAGAACAAAAATGTCTCGAGCTACTTACTTGGAGGAGTCTGGGGCAGGTAGCTGGGATCTCCGGTATCGAACGCAGAGGTCAAAACGTTCTGGGATGACGCCTGGGAGGAGTCTTGGGTCGATCCCAGAGAAGAGAGCTTCCTGCAAAAGAGAAGAATCATCTAGGATAGCCTCATTAGACAAATCTGGGGCTGCTACCTGAGATCTCCGGTCCTTATAAGAAAAGGCCAAAAGACTCTAGGAGACGTCTGGAAGGAATCACAGGGGATCCCAGAGGGCACAGGCTCCTCCAAAACAGAAAAAAGCCTCAACAGTAGCTTCCTTGGAGGAGTCTGGGGCTTCTACCTGACCCCTTAGGTAGGTAAAGCAGAGGACAGAAGACTGTGGGAGATGCCTGGGAGGAGTCTCAGGTGGCTGACGGAGTTGAGAGATTTCTCTACAGGAGAACAAAAATGTCTCGAGCTACTTACCTGGAGGAGTCTGGGGCAGGTAGCTGGGATCTCCGGTCCTGAACGCAGAGGTCAAAACATTCTGGGATGACGCCTGGGAGGACTCTTGGGTTGATCCCAGAGAAGAGAGCTTCCTGCAAAAGAGAAGAATCATCTAGGGTAGCCTCATTAGACAAGTCTGGGGCTGCTACCTGGGATCTCCGGTCCTTATAAGAAAAGGCCAAAAGACGCTAGGAGACGTCTGGAAGGAATCACAGGGAATCCAGGAGGGCAGAGGTTCCTCCAAAAAAGAAAAAAACCTCAACGGTAGCTTCCTTGGAGGAGTCTGGGGCTTCTACCTGACCCCTTAGGTAGGTAAAGCAGAGGACAGAAGACTGTGGGAGATGCCTGGGAGGAGTCTCAGGTGGCTGACGGAGTTGAGAGATTTCTCTACAGGAGAAAATGTGTCGAGCTACTTACTTGGAGGAGTCTGGGGCAGGTAGATGGGATCTCCGGTCCTGAACGCAGAGGTCAAAACATTCTGGGATGACGCCTGGGAGGACTCTTGGGTTGATCCCAGAGAAGAGAGCTTCCTGCAAAAGAGAAGAATCATCTAGGGTAGCCTCATTAGACAAGTCTGGGGCTGCTACCTGGGATCTCCGGTCCTTATAAGAAAAGGCCAAAAGACGCTAGGAGACGTCTGGAAGGAATCACATGGAATCCAGGAGGGCAGAGGTTCCTCCAAAAAAGAAAAAAAACCTCAACGGTAGCTTCCTTGGAGGAGTCTGGGGCTTCTACCTGACCCCTTAGGTAGGTAAAGCAGAAGACAGAAGACTGTGGGAGATGCCTGGGAGGAGTCTCAGGTGGCTGACGGAGTTGAGAGATTTCTCTACAGGAGAAAATGTGTCGAGCTACTTACTTGGAGGAGTCTGGGGCAGGTAGATGGGATCTCCGGTCCCGAACGCAGAGGTCAAAACATTCTGGGATGACGCCTGGGAGGAGTCTTGGGTCGACCCCGGAGAAGAGAACTTCCTGCAAAAGAGAAGAATCATCTAGGGTAGCCTCATTAGACAAGTCTGGGGCTGCTACCTGCGATCTCCGGTCCTTATAAGAAAAGCCCAAAAGACTCTAGGAGACGTCTGGAAGGAATCACAGGGGATCCCAGAGGGCACAGGCTCCGCCAAAACAGAAAAAACCTCAACGGTAGCTTCCTAAGAGGAGTCTGGGGCTTCTGCCTGACCCCTTAGGTAGGTAAAGCAGAGGACAGAAGACTGTGGGAGATGCCTGGGAGGAGTCTCAGGTGGCTGTCGGAGTTGAGAGATTTCTCTACAGGAGAACAAAAATGTCTCGAGCTACTTACTTGGAGGAGTCTGGGGCAGGTAGCTGGGATCTCCGGTCCTGAACGCAGAGGTCAAAACATTCTGGGATGACGCCTGGGAGGACTCTTGGGTTGATTCCGGAGAAGAGAGCTTCCTGCAAAAGAGAAGAATCATCTAGGGTAGCCTCATTAAACAAGTCTGGGGCTGCTACCTGCGATCTCGGGTCCTTATAAGAAAAGGCCAAAAGACTCTAGGAGACGTCTGGAAGGAATCAAAGGGGATCCCGGAGGGCAGTGTTTCCTCCAAAAAAGAAAAAAGCCTCAACGGTAGCTTCCTTGGAGGAGTCTGGGGTTTCTACCTGACCCCTTAGGTAGGTAAAGCAGAGGACAGAAGACTGTGGGAGATGCCTGGGAGGAGTCTCAGGTGCCTGTCGGAGTTGAGGGATTTCTCTACAGGAGAACAAAAATGTCTCGAGCTACTTACTTGGAGGAGTCTGGGGCAGGTAGATGGGATCTCCGGTCCCGAACGCAGATGTCAAAACGTTCTGGGATGACGCCTGGGAGGACTCTTGGGTTGATCCCAGAGAAGAGAGCTTCCTGCAAAAGAGAAGAATCATCTAGGGTAGCCTTATTAGACAAGTCTGGGGCTGCTACCTGGGATCTCCGGTCCTTATAAGAAAAGGCCAAAAGACGCTAGGAGACGTCTGGAAGGAATCACAGGGAATCCCGGAGGTCAGAGGCTCCTCGAAAAAAAGAAAAAAACCTCAACGGTAGCTTCCTTGGAGGAGTCTGGGGCTTCTACCTGACCCCTTAGGTAGGTAAAGCAGAGGACAGAAGACTGTGGGAGATGCCTGGGAGGAGTCTCAGGTGGCTGTCGGAGTTGAGAGATTTCTCTACAGGAGAACAAAAATGTCTCGAGCTACTTAATTGGAGGAGTCTGGGGCAGGTAGCTGGGATCTCCGGTCCCGAACGCAGAGGTAAAAATGTTCTGGGATGACGCCTGGGAGGAGTCTTGGGTCGATCCCGGAGAAGAGAGCTTCCTGCAAAAGAGAAGAATCATCTAGGGTAGCCTCATTAGACAAGTCTGGGGCTGCTACCTGTAGACATTCGTCTGATCACCCCGTGGGACTCGGCACAGGGTCCACCATACCCTGGGCCACAGAGCACTGACACCAATATGAGGATGCTGCAAATGGCGTTTATTCAACTGCGTCACGCCCTTATATACTGCCTGTCGGTCATCCCGCCTCCCTTAACCCTTCTCTTTCCGTACATCGCGAGATCTTCCGAGCGCCAATCCCTACAATTCCCCCCTCACTATGGCGGATGACCGACGGTACAAACTGGCGTTACAGGTATAAGTGATCCCACCACCTCATAGTAATTCGTGTACTGGTGGGTACCCGCACTCTGTATAAAGAGTTTCCGCACGCAAACAGTCAGTGCTGGTATCCCACAACAAACCATAATAACCACCACCAAAAGGATTCCAAATAGGGTCAACGTTTTTCAGTCAATCAAAGACAGGAGCCATTGCCAGGTCGACGAGAGGAGATTGTCAAGCCACTGTCACCTGCCTCCTGTAATTGATTGGCTTTGTCTAAAAGCATATCATAGTCCCCCGCTTATGGGGTACACACAGCGGTTGCTGTAAAGTGGATCTGCGGTGTTCAAAACATCGGTCACACCATTTTGATGTTCGGCTGGTGCGTCACCAGAGTTGTTGTCCACAGCGGTCGTACTTGACAAGCACCCAAGGGTCACAACGACCACAGTGCAGGTACTCAGATGATCTTCTGAACGGCATCCTGCAAAATAACTCACAACAAATCGTTATTGACTGAGGTCTGGTTTCAACCACCGTGACGGCACCCAGCGCACACGTGAGTCTGGGTGCTCTGATGACTGTACTGCAGTATACCCTCTTCCCTGTGTCACCAAGCGCCACCCTCCTTCCCACTTTCCTGTTTCTGGGTCACGGACCAATACTGGTGGCCCTACTCCCCTTATCGCCTGTTGCCAATGCTTCTGCATTGGACTCTGTGACTCTGTACCATGGGCAAACTGATTGAGTGCAAATAGTGCTAAAGCCAACAACCGTGCATTACGGTGCACAGGGGTCTCACGAGCAGAACGTCGGCATTTGGGATTTTGTTGCTGATGATTTTCGTGGTCAAGAGGGTCTGTCTCTTGGGGTACCTGCTCCCCCTCCCTAAGAACATCAAGCTTGGCTTTTAATGTGCGATGTGCGCGTTCTACAATGGCCTGTCCCTGACTGTTATAGGGAATACCGTGAAGCAGTCGGATTCCCCAACGATCTGCCCACTGTTGGGTCTCAACTAGTGCTGCTTGTAATCTGTTTGTCCAAGCTTCCTTCTAAATCAAAAAAAAATGGGAGTCAAAATCATACTGCAAAACTGTCGCGAATCCGAGGGAGTCAGTGAACCTGAAAAAAAAAACCACGTCTAACAGAGAGCCTGTCATGGGATGTCCTAAGCCGTAATCATCCACGGTCTTCTTCACTTGTTGCAAAAGCTTGCTATCTAACGGAGACCACTCCACCCCCACACCACCTGGACCAGCTCGGACTGGGCAAACTAAAGGGGGTCCTTCAAAACGTATGCCGTCCATAACACATTCCTTTGCTACAATTTTCCAGTCTGGCAACGTGATCTTTGGTGAATCGGGAACTCCTTTCTGTTCCCCAGCTGCTTGTAGCAGCTGCCGCTGTTGCTTCACCTGCTCCTGTATCTCCTCTACTACTCGCTGCAACATCTGCAGCGGATCTGTAGCTGGGCCGGGCACAGGTATTAAAGACATAGGCGTTGCTGTTTCACTGGCTGCTGCCGACTGCGCCTTACAGTCGGAGACAGCCTTTTGCTTTACCGCTGCGTGCGGCGGACGACAGCGGTGTCCGCCCACCAGCTGCCACGCCTCCTCTAACCGTTGAGCCGACCCCTCGATTGAGTCTGGCCCACTCTCTTCCTCTTCCGCTACGCGCGTAAGAGGGGGTGTCCTGACTTTCCTTCCTCCTTCCTTTGGCCGTGCTCCGCCTCTCCCGACCTCCGGAGAGACATCCGGGGAGAAGGCGGATGTCGGCGCCATCTTAGGGTGAGCTTGTGGCGCGGTTCGCAAAACACGTCCCGGCACCCAATCCTCCGGATCATACAGGGGAACCGCTACCTCCTCTGCCTGCTCCTTTTCCGATCCCTTCATCACCGCCCTCTCCGCCTCCTCTAGTCTCTGCCTCTCCTTCTCCCGTCTCCTTTGCTCAGCTACGGGTTCCTCTGCCTCCTGAATTAACTGTCGCTCTTTCTCCCGCTCCTCCTCTCTCGCCCGTTCACGCTCCCGTTCAAACTCCTCCCAAGGGTATCCCGGTGGTTCGGCCGGTGCCGACGGCTGCACTGGGAGCACCAGAGGCGTCTGCTCCGCTACCTCCGTCAGCCCTTCTGTCCGTGCCCCCCCATCCGCCTGCACGCCCCGCTCCGCCTGCGCGTGCATCAATCTCTTTGCTTCCTTCCATGTTAAGCCCTCCTCCCGCACTTTCCTGACAATCGCCCTAATCCGCCCCCACGTCTTTAACTCCGGACCATGCTGCGTCGCCATAGCCCGTTCCGCTAAAGCCGCGGTGCATTTCGGCCAGCACTCAGGAGACAATATGTCCCCCGGGCGCTCTATCGCTTCCTCTTTCAGGAGCCGCTCTAGGCAAGCTTTCGCTTCTTTTTGTCCCATAGGGATTTTTACCTCTCTAGAGCACGAGTCCAACACCTTCAGGACTCCTTCCATGCCTGGCCAGGCCTTCGATTACGCCCCGCGTAATCCGCCGATGTCCAATCACGTCAGGGTCACCACTTGTAGACATTCGTCTGATCACCCCGTGGGACTCGGCACAGGGTTCACCATACCCTGGGCCACAGAGCACTGACACCAATATGAGGATGCTGCAAATGGCGTTTATTCAACTGCGTCACGCCCTTATATACTGCCTGTCGGTCATCCCGCCTCCCTTAACCCTTCTCTTTCCGTACATCGCGAGATCTTCCGAGCGCCAATCCCTACAGCTACCTGCGATCTCGGGTCCTTATAAGAAATGCCCAAAAGACTCTAGGAGACGTCTGGAAGGAATCACAGGGGATCCCGGAGGGCAGAGGTTCCTCCAAAAAAGAAAAAAACGTCAACGGTAGCTTCCTTGGAGGAGTCTAGGGCTTCTACCTGACCCCTTAGGTAGGTAAAGCAGAGGACAGAAGACTGTGGGAGATGCCTGGGAGGAGTCTCAGGTGGCTGTCGGAGTTGAGAGATTTCTCTACAGGAGAACAAAAATGTCTCGAGCTACTTACTTGGAGGAGTCTGGGGCAGGTAGCTGGGATCTCCGGTCCCGAATGCAGAGGTCAAAACGTTCTGGGATGACGCCTGGGAGGAGTCTTGGGTCAATCCTGGAGAAGAGAGCTTCCTGCAAAAGAGAAGAATCATCTAGGGTAGCCTCATTAGACAAGTCTGGGGCTGCTACCTGCGATCTCCAGTCCTTATAAGAAAAGCCCAAAAGACTCTAGGAGACGTCTGGAAGGAATCACAGGGGATCCCAGAGGGCACAGGCTCCGCCAAAACAGAAAAAACCTCAACGGTAGCTTCCTAAGAGGAGTCTGGGGCTTCTACCTGACCCCTTAGGTAGGTAAAGCAGAGGACAGAAGACTGTGGGAGATGCCTGGGAGGAGTCTCAGGTGGCTGTCGGAGTTGAGAGATTTCTCTACAGGAGAACAAAAATGTCTCGAGCTACTTACTTGGAGGAGTCTGGGGCAGGTAGCTGGGATCTCCGGTCCTGAACGCAGAGGTCAAAACATTCTGGGATGACGCCTGGGAGGACTCTTGGGTTGATCCCAGAGAAGAGAGCTTCCTGCAAAAGAGAAGAATCATCTAGGGTAGCCTCATTAGACAAGTCTGGGGCTGCTACCTGGGATCTCCGGTCCTTATAAGAAAAGGCCAAAAGACGCTAGGAGACGTCTGGAAGGAATCACAGGGAATCCAGGAGGGCAGAGGTTCCTCCAAAAAAGAAAAAAACCTCAACGGTAGCTTCCTTGGAGGAGTCTGGGGCTTCTACCTGACCCCTTAGGTAGGTAAAGCAGAAGACAGAAGACTGTGGGAGATGCCTGGGAGGAGTCTCAGGTGGCTGTCGGAGTTGAGAGATTTCTCTACAGGAGAACAAAAATGTCTCGAGCTACTTACTTGGAGGAGTCTGGGGCAGGTAGCTGGGATCTCCGGTCCTGAACGCAGAGGTCAAAACATTCTGGGATGACGCCTGGGAGGACTCTTGGGTTGATCCCAGAGAAGAGAGCTTCCTGCAAAAGAGAAGAATCATCTAGGGTAGCCTCATTAGACAAGTCTGGGGCTGCTACCTGGGATCTCCGGTCCTTATAAGAAAAGGCCAAAAGACGCTAGGAGACGTCTGGAAGGAATCACAGGGAATCCAGGAGGGCAGAGGTTCCTCCAAAAAAGAAAAAAACCTCAACGGTAGCTTCCTTGGAGGAGTCTGGGGCTTCTACCTGACCCCTTAGGTAGGTAAAGCAGAAGACAGAAGACTGTGGGAGATGCCTGGGAGGAGTCTCAGGTGGCTGTCGGAGTTGAGAGATTTGTCTACAGGAGAACAAAAATGTCTCGAGCTACTTACTTGGAGGAGTCTGGGGCAGGTAGCTGGGATCTCCGGTATCGAACGCAGAGGTCAAAACGTTCTGGGATGACGCCTGGGAGGAGTCTTGGGTCGATCCCAGAGAAGAGAGCTTCCTGCAAAAGAGAAGAATCATCTAGGATAGCCTCATTAGACAAATCTGGGGCTGCTACCTGAGATCTCCGGTCCTTATAAGAAAAGGCCAAAAGACTCTAGGAGACGTCTGGAAGGAATCACAGGGGATCCCAGAGGGCACAGGCTCCTCCAAAACAGAAAAAAGCCTCAACAGTAGCTTCCTTGGAGGAGTCTGGGGCTTCTACCTGACCCCTTAGGTAGGTAAAGCAGAGGACAGAAGACTGTGGGAGATGCCTGGGAGGAGTCTCAGGTGGCTGACGGAGTTGAGAGATTTCTCTACAGGAGAACAAAAATGTCTCGAGCTACTTACCTGGAGGAGTCTGGGGCAGGTAGCTGGGATCTCCGGTCCTGAACGCAGAGGTCAAAACATTCTGGGATGACGCCTGGGAGGACTCTTGGGTTGATCCCAGAGAAGAGAGCTTCCTGCAAAAGAGAAGAATCATCTAGGGTAGCCTCATTAGACAAGTCTGGGGCTGCTACCTGGGATCTCCGGTCCTTATAAGAAAAGGCCAAAAGACGCTAGGAGACGTCTGGAAGGAATCACAGGGAATCCAGGAGGGCAGAGGTTCCTCCAAAAAAGAAAAAAACCTCAACGGTAGCTTCCTTGGAGGAGTCTGGGGCTTCTACCTGACCCCTTAGGTAGGTAAAGCAGAGGACAGAAGACTGTGGGAGATGCCTGGGAGGAGTCTCAGGTGGCTGACGGAGTTGAGAGATTTCTCTACAGGAGAACAAAAATGTCTCGAGCTACTTACTTGGAGGAGTCTGGGGCAGGTAGATGGGATCTCCGGTCCTGAACGCAGAGGTCAAAACATTCTGGGATGACGCCTGGGAGGAGTCTTGGGTCGACCCCGGAGAAGAGAACTTCCTGCAAAAGAAAAGAATCATCTAGGGTAGCCTCATTAGACAAGTCTGGGGCTGCTACCTGGGATCTCCGGTCCTTATAAGAAAAGGCCAAAAGACTCTAGGAGACGTCTGGAAGGAATCACAGGGGATCCCAGAGGGCACAGGCTCCTCCAAAAAAGAAAAAACCTCAATGGTAGCTTCCTTGGAGGAGTCTGGGGCTTCTACCTGACCCCTTAGGTAGGTAAAGCAGAGGACAGAAGACTGTGGGAGATGCCTGGGAGGAGTCTCAGGTGGCTGTCGGAGTTGAGAGATTTCTCTACAGGAGAACAAAAATGTCTCGAGCTACTTACTTGGAGGAGTCTGGGGCAGGTAGCTGGGATCTCCGGTCCCGAATGCAGAGGTCAAAACGTTCTGGGATGACGCCTGGGAGGAGTCTTGGGTTGATTCCGGAGAAGAGAGCTTCCTGCAAAACAGAAGAATCATATAGGGTAGCCTCATTAGACAAGTCTGGGGCTGCTACCTGCGATCTCCGGTCCTTATAAGAAAAGCCCAAAAGACTCTAGGAGACGTCTGGAAGGAATCACAGGGGATCCCAGAGGGCACAGGCTCCGCCAAAACAGAAAAAACCTCAACGGTAGCTTCCTAAGAGGAGTCTGGGGCTTCTACCTGACCCCTTAGGTAGGTAAAGCAGAGGACAGAAGACTGTGGGAGATGCCTGGGAGGAGTCTCAGGTGCCTGTTGGAGTTGAGAGATTTCTCTACAGGAGAACAAAAATGTCTCGAGCTACTTACTTGGAGGAGTCTGGGGCAGGTAGATGGGATCTCCGGTCCCGAACGCAGATGTCAAAACGTTCTGGGATGACGCCTGGGAGGAGTCTTGGGTCGATCCCAGAGAAGAGAGCTTCCTGCAAAAGAGAAGAATCATCTAGGGTAGCCTCATTAGACAAGTCTGGGGCTGCTACCTGGGATCTCCGGTCCTTATAAGAAAAGGCCAAAAGACGCTAGGAGACGTCTGGAAGGAATCACAGGGAATCCCGGAGGTCAGAGGCTCCTCGAAAAAAAGAAAAAAACCTCAACGGTAGCTTCCTTGGAGGAGTCTGGGGCTTCTACCTGACCCCTTAGGTAGGTAAAGCAGAAGACAGAAGACTGTGGGAGATGCCTGGGAGGAGTCTCAGGTGGCTGTCGGAGTTGAGAGATTTCTCTACAGGAGAACAAAAATGTCTCGAGCTACTTACCTGGAGGAGTCTGGGGCAGGTAGCTGGGATCTCCGGTCCTGAACGCAGAGGTCAAAACATTCTGGGATGACGCCTGGGAGGACTCTTGGGTTGATCCCAGAGAAGAGAGCTTCCTGCAAAAGAGAAGAATCATCTAGGGTAGCCTCATTAGACAAGTCTGGGGCTGCTACCTGGGATCTCCGGTCCTTATAAGAAAAGGCCAAAAGACGCTAGGAGACGTCTGGAAGGAATCACAGGGAATCCAGGAGGGCAGAGGTTCCTCCAAAAAAGAAAAAAACCTCAACGGTAGCTTCCTTGGAGGAGTCTGGGGCTTCTACCTGACCCCTTAGGTAGGTAAAGCAGAAGACAGAAGACTGTGGGAGATGCCTGGGAGAAGTCTCAGGTGCCTGTCAGAGTTGAGAGATTTCTCTACAGGAGAACAAAAATGTCTCGAGCTACTTACTTGGAGGAGTCTGGGGCAGGTAGCTGGGATCTCCGGTCCTGAACGCAGAGGTCAAAACATTCTGGGATGACGCCTGGGAGGACTCTTGGGTTGATCCCAGAGAAGAGAGCTTCCTGCAAAAGAGAAGAATCATCTAGGGTAGCCTCATTAGACAAGTCTGGGGCTGCTACCTGGGATCTCCGGTCCTTATAAGAAAAGGCCAAAAGACGCTAGGAGACGTCTGGAAGGAATCACAGGGAATCCAGGAGGGCAGAGGTTCCTCCAAAAAAGAAAAAAACCTCAACGGTAGCTTCCTTGGAGGAGTCTGGGGCTTCTACCTGACCCCTTAGGTAGGTAAAGCAGAAGACAGAAGACTGTGGGAGATGCCTGGGAGGAGTCTCAGGTGGCTGTCAGAGTTGAGAGATTTCTCTACAGGAGAACAAAAATGTCTCGAGCTACTTACTTGGAGGAGTCTGGGGCAGGTAGCTGGGATCTCCGGTCCTGAACGCAGAGGTCAAAACATTCTGGGATGACGCCTGGGAGGACTCTTGGGTTGATCCCAGAGAAGAGAGCTTCCTGCAAAAGAGAAGAATCATCTAGGGTAGCCTCATTAGACAAGTCTGGGGCTGCTACCTGGGATCTCCGGTCCTTATAAGAAAAGGCCAAAAGACGCTAGGAGACGTCTGGAAGGAATCACAGGGAATCCAGGAGGGCAGAGGTTCCTCCAAAAAAGAAAAAAACCTCAACGGTAGCTTCCTTGGAGGAGTCTGGGGCTTCTACCTGACCCCTTAGGTAGGTAAAGCAGAAGACAGAAGACTGTGGGAGATGCCTGGGAGGAGTCTCAGGTGGCTGTCGGAGTTGAGAGATTTCTCTACAGGAGAACAAAAATGTCTCGAGCTACTTACTTGGAGGAGTCTGGGGCAGGTAGCTGGGATCTCCGGTCCTGAACGCAGAGGTCAAAACATTCTGGGATGACGCCTGGGAGGACTCTTGGGTTGATCCCAGAGAAGAGAGCTTCCTGCAAAAGAGAAGAATCATCTAGGGTAGCCTCATTAGACAAGTCTGGGGCTGCTACCTGGGATCTCCGGTCCTTATAAGAAAAGGTCAAAAGACGCTAGGAGACGTCTGGAAGGAATCACAGGGAATCCAGGAGGGCAGAGGTTCCTCCAAAAAAGAAAAAAACCTCAACGGTAGCTTCCTTGGAGGAGTCTGGGGCTTCTACCTGACCCCTTAGGTAGGTAAAGCAGAAGACAGAAGACTGTGGGAGATGCCTGGGAGGAGTCTCAGGTGGCTGTGGGAGTTGAGAGATTTCTCTACAGGAGAACAAAAATGTCTCGAGCTACTTACTTGGAGGAGTCTGGGGCAGGTAGCTGGGATCTCCGGTCTCGAACGCAGAGGTCAAAACGTTCTGGGATGACGCCTGGGAGGAGTTTTGGGTCGATCCCGGAGAAGAGAGCTTCCTGCAAAAGAGAAGAATCATCTAGGGTAGCCTCATTAGACAAATCTGGGGCTGCTACCTGAGATCTCCGGTCCTTATAAGAAAAGGCCAAAAGACTCTAGGAGACGTCTGGAAGGAATCACAGGGGATCCCAGAGGGCACAGGCTCCTCCAAAACAGAAAAAAGCCTCAACAGTAGCTTCCTAAGAGGAGTCTGGGGCTTCTACCTGACCCCTTAGGTAGGTAAAGCAGAGGACAGAAGACTGTGGGAGATGCCTGGGAGGAGTCTCAGGTGGCTGACGGAGTTGAGAGATTTCTCTACAGGAGAACAAAAATGTCTCGAGCTACTTACTTGGAGGAGTCTGGGGCAGGTAGATGGGATCTCCGGTCCCGAACGCAGATGTCAAAACGTTCTGGGATGACGCCTGGGAGGAGTCTTGGGTCGATCCCAGAGAAGAGAGCTTCCTGCAAAAGAGAAGAATCATATAGGGTAGCCTCATTAGACAAGTCTGGGGCTGCTACCTGGGATCTCCGGTCCTTATAAGAAAAGGCCAAAAGACGCTAGGAGACGTCTGGAAGGAATCACAGGGAATCCCGGAGGTCAGAGGCTCCTCGAAAAAAAGAAAAAAACCTCAACGGTAGCTTCCTTGGAGGAGTCTGGGGCTTCTACCTGACCCCTTAGGTAGGTAAAGCAGAAGACAGAAGACTGGGAGATGCCTGGGAGGAGTCTCAGGTGGCTGTCGGAGTTGAGAGATTTCTCTACAGGAGAACAAAAATGTCTCGAGCTACTTACCTGGAGGAGTCTGGGGCAGGTAGCTGGGATCTCCGGTCCTGAACGCAGAGGTCAAAACATTCTGGGATGACGCCTGGGAGGACTCTTGGGTTGATCCCAGAGAAGAGAGCTTCCTGCAAAAGAGAAGAATCATCTAGGGTAGCCTCATTAGACAAGTCTGGGGCTGCTACCTGGGATCTCCGGTCCTTATAAGAAAAGGCCAAAAGACGCTAGGAGACGTCTGGAAGGAATCACAGGGAATCCAGGAGGGCAGAGGTTCCTCCAAAAAAGAAAAAAACCTCAACGGTAGCTTCCTTGGAGGAGTCTGGGGCTTCTACCTGACCCCTTAGGTAGGTAAAGCAGAAGACAGAAGACTGTGGGAGATGCCTGGGAGAAGTCTCAGGTGCCTGTCAGAGTTGAGAGATTTCTCTACAGGAGAACAAAAATGTCTCGAGCTACTTACTTGGAGGAGTCTGGGGCAGGTAGCTGGGATCTCCGGTCCTGAACGCAGAGGTCAAAACATTCTGGGATGACGCCTGGGAGGACTCTTGGGTTGATCCCAGAGAAGAGAGCTTCCTGCAAAAGAGAAGAATCATCTAGGGTAGCCTCATTAGACAAGTCTGGGGCTGCTACCTGGGATCTCCGGTCCTTATAAGAAAAGGCCAAAAGACGCTAGGAGACGTCTGGAAGGAATCACAGGGAATCCAGGAGGGCAGAGGTTCCTCCAAAAAAGAAAAAAACCTCAACGGTAGCTTCCTTGGAGGAGTCTGGGGCTTCTACCTGACCCCTTAGGTAGGTAAAGCAGAAGACAGAAGACTGTGGGAGATGCCTGGGAGGAGTCTCAGGTGGCTGTCAGAGTTGAGAGATTTCTCTACAGGAGAACAAAAATGTCTCGAGCTACTTACTTGGAGGAGTCTGGGGCAGGTAGCTGGGATCTCCGGTCCTGAACGCAGAGGTCAAAACATTCTGGGATGACGCCTGGGAGGACTCTTGGGTTGATCCCAGAGAAGAGAGCTTCCTGCAAAAGAGAAGAATCATCTAGGGTAGCCTCATTAGACAAGTCTGGGGCTGCTACCTGGGATCTCCGGTCCTTATAAGAAAAGGCCAAAAGACGCTAGGAGACGTCTGGAAGGAATCACAGGGAATCCAGGAGGGCAGAGGTTCCTCCAAAAAAGAAAAAAACCTCAACGGTAGCTTCCTTGGAGGAGTCTGGGGCTTCTACCTGACCCCTTAGGTAGGTAAAGCAGAAGACAGAAGACTGTGGGAGATGCCTGGGAGGAGTCTCAGGTGGCTGTCGGAGTTGAGAGATTTCTCTACAGGAGAACAAAAATGTCTCGAGCTACTTACTTGGAGGAGTCTGGGGCAGGTAGCTGGGATCTCCGGTCCTGAACGCAGAGGTCAAAACATTCTGGGATGACGCCTGGGAGGACTCTTGGGTTGATCCCAGAGAAGAGAGCTTCCTGCAAAAGAGAAGAATCATCTAGGGTAGCCTCATTAGACAAGTCTGGGGCTGCTACCTGGGATCTCCGGTCCTTATAAGAAAAGGTCAAAAGACGCTAGGAGACGTCTGGAAGGAATCACAGGGAATCCAGGAGGGCAGAGGTTCCTCCAAAAAAGAAAAAAACCTCAACGGTAGCTTCCTTGGAGGAGTCTGGGGCTTCTACCTGACCCCTTAGGTAGGTAAAGCAGAAGACAGAAGACTGTGGGAGATGCCTGGGAGGAGTCTCAGGTGGCTGTGGGAGTTGAGAGATTTCTCTACAGGAGAACAAAAATGTCTCGAGCTACTTACTTGGAGGAGTCTGGGGCAGGTAGATGGGATCTCCGGTCTCGAACGCAGAGGTCAAAACGTTCTGGGATGACGCCTGGGAGGAGTCTTGGGTCGATCCCGGAGAAGAGAGCTTCCTGCAAAAGAGAAGAATCATCTAGGGTAGCCTCATTAGACAAATCTGGGGCTGCTACCTGAGATCTCCGGTCCTTATAAGAAAAGGCCAAAAGACTCTAGGAGACGTCTGGAAGGAATCACAGGGGATCCCAGAGGGCACAGGCTCCTCCAAAACAGAAAAAAGCCTCAACAGTAGCTTCCTAAGAGGAGTCTGGGGCTTCTACCTGACCCCTTAGGTAGGTAAAGCAGAGGACAGAAGACTGTGGGAGATGCCTGGGAGGAGTCTCAGGTGGCTGACGGAGTTGAGAGATTTCTCTACAGGAGAACAAAAATGTCTCGAGCTACTTACTTGGAGGAGTCTGGGGCAGGTAGATGGGATCTCCGGTCCCGAACGCAGAGGTCAAAACATTCTGGGATGACGCCTGGGAGGAGTCTTGGGTCGACCCCGGAGAAGAGAACTTCCTGCAAAAGAAAAGAATCATCTAGGGTAGCCTCATTAGACAAGTCTGGGGCTGCTACCTGGGATCTCCGGTCCTTATAAGAAAAGGCCAAAAGACTCTAGGAGACGTCTGGAAGGAATCACAGGGGATCCCGGAGGGCACAGGCTCCTCCAAAACAGAAAAAACCTCAATGGTAGCTTCCTTGGAGGAGTCTGGGGCTTCTACCTGACCCCTTAGGTAGGTAAAGCAGAGGACAGAAGACTGTGGGAGATGCCTGGGAGGAGTCTCAGGTGGCTGTCGGAGTTGAGAGATTTCTCTACAGGAGAACAAAAATGTCTCGAGCTACTTACTTGGAGGAGTCTGGGGCAGGTAGCTGGGATCTCCGGTCCCGAACGCAGAGGTCAGAATGTTCTGGGATGATGCCTGGGAGGAGTCTTGGGTTGATTCCGGAGAAGAGAGCTTCCTGCAAAAGAGAAGAATCATCTAGGGTAGCCTCATTAGACAAGTCTGGGGCAGCTACCTGCGATCTCGGGTCCTTATAAGAAAAGGCCAAAAGACTCTAGGAGACGTCTGGAAGGAATCAAAGGGGATCACGGAGGGCAGTGTTTCCTCCAAAAAAGAAAAAAGCCTCAACGGTAGCTTCCTTGGAGGTGTCTGGGGTTTCTACCTGACCCCTTAGGTAGGTAAAGCAGAGGACAGAAGACTGTGGGAGATGCCTGGGAGGAGTCTCAGGTGCCTGTCGGAGTTGAGGGATTTCTCTACAGGAGAACAAAAATGTCTCGAGCTACTTACTTGGAGGAGTCTGGGGCAGGTAGATGGGATCTCCGGTCCCGAACGCAGAGGTCAAAACGTTCTGGGATGACGCCTGGGAGGAGTCTTGGGTCGATCCCAGAGAAGAGAGCTTCCTGCAAAAGAGAAGAATCATCTAGGGTAGCCTCATTAGACAAGTCTGGGGCTGCTACCTGGGATCTCCGGTCCTTATAAGAAAAGGCCAAAAGACGCTAGGAGACGTCTGGAAGGAATCACAGGGAAACCCAGAGGTCAGAGGCTCCTCGAAAAAAAGAAAAAAACCTCAACGGTAGTTTCCTTGGAGGAGTCTGGGGCTTCTACCTGACCCCTTCGGTAGGTAAAGCAGAGGACAGAAGACTGTGGGAGATGCCTGGGAGGAGTCTCAGGTGGCTGTCGGAGTTGAGAGATTTCTCTACAGGAGAACAAAAATGTCTCGAGCTACTTACCTGGAGGAGTCTGGGGCAGGTAGCTGGGATCTCCGGTCCCGAACGCAGAGGTAAAAATGTTCTGGGATGACGCCTGGGAGGAGTCTTGGGTCGATCCCGGAGAAGAGAGCTTCCTGCAAAAGAGAAGAATCATCTAGGGTAGCCTCATCAGACAAGTCTGGGGCTGCTACCTGCGATCTCGGGTCCTTATAAGAAATGCCCAAAAGACTCTAGGAGACGTCTGGAAGGAATCACAGGGGATCCCCGAGGGCAGAGGTTCCTCCAAAAAAGAAAAAAACGTCAACGGTAGCTTCCTTGGAGGAGTCTAGGGCTTCTACCTGACCCCTTAGGTAGGTAAAGCAGAGGACAGAAGACTGTGGGAGATGCCTGGGAGGAGTCTCAGGTGGCTGTCGGAGTTGAGAGATTTCTCTACAGGAGAACAAAAATGTCTCGAGCTACTTACTTGGAGGAGTCTGGGGCAGGTAGCTGGGATCTCCGGTCCCGAATGCAGAGGTCAAAACGTTCTGGGATGACGCCTGGGAGGAGTCTTGGGTCAATCCTGGAGAAGAGAGCTTCCTGCAAAACAGAAGAATCATCTAGGGTAGCCTCATTAGACAAGTCTGGGGCTGCTACCTGCGATCTCCGGTCCTTATAAGAAAAGCCCAAAAGACTCTAGGAGACGTCTGGAAGGAATCACAGGGGATCCCAGAGGGCACAGGCTCCTCCAAAACAGAAAAAACCTCAACGGTAGCTTCCTAAGAGGAGTCTGGGGCTTCTACCTGACCCCTTAGGTAGGTAAAGCAGAGGACAGAAGACTGTGGGAGATGCCTGGGAGGAGTCTCAGGTGGCTGTCGGAGTTGAGAGATTTCTCTACAGGAGAACAAAAATGTCTCGAGCTACTTACTTGGAGGAGTCTGGGGCAGGTAGCTGGGATCTCCGGTCCTGAACGCAGAGGTCAAAACATTCTGGGATGACGCCTGGGAGGACTCTTGGGTTGATCCCAGAGAAGAGAGCTTCCTGCAAAAGAGAAGAATCATCTAGGGTAGCCTCATTAGACAAGTCTGGGGCTGCTACCTGGGATCTCCGGTCCTTATAAGAAAAGGCCAAAAGACGCTAGGAGACGTCTGGAAGGAATCACAGGGAATCCAGGAGGGCAGAGGTTCCTCCAAAAAAGAAAAAAACCTCAACGGTAGCTTCCTTGGAGGAGTCTGGGGCTTCTACCTGACCCCTTAGGTAGGTAAAGCAGAAGACAGAAGACTGTGGGAGATGCCTGGGAGGAGTCTCAGGTGGCTGTCGGAGTTGAGAGATTTCTCTACAGGAGAACAAAAATGTGTCGAGCTACTTACTTGGAGGAGTCTGGGGCAGGTAGCTGGGATCTCCGGTCCTGAACGCAGAGGTCAAAACATTCTGGGATGACGCCTGGGAGGACTCTTGGGTTGATCCCAGAGAAGAGAGCTTCCTGCAAAAGAGAAGAATCATCTAGGGTAGCCTCATTAGACAAGTCTGGGGCTGCTACCTGGGATCTCCGGTCCTTATAAGAAAAGGCCAAAAGACGCTAGGAGACGTCTGGAAGGAATCACAGGGAATCCAGGAGGGCAGAGGTTCCTCCAAAAAAGAAAAAAACCTCAACGGTAGCTTCCTTGGAGGAGTCTGGGGCTTCTACCTGACCCCTTAGGTAGGTAAAGCAGAAGACAGAAGACTGTGGGAGATGCCTGGGAGGAGTCTCAGGTGGCTGTCGGAGTTGAGAGATTTCTCTACAGGAGAACAAAAATGTCTCGAGCTACTTACTTGGAGGAGTCTGGGGCAGGTAGCTGGGATCTCCGGTCTCGAAAGCAGAGGTCAAAACGTTCTGGGATGACGCCTGGGAGGAGTCTTGGGTCGATCCCGGAGAAGAGAGCTTCCTGCAAAAGAGAAGAATCATCTAGGGTAGCCTCATTAGACAAATCTGGGGCTGCTACCTGAGATCTCCGGTCCTTATAAGAAAAGGCCAAAAGACTCTAGGAGACGTCTGGAAGGAATCACAGGGGATCCCAGAGGGCACAGGCTCCTCCAAAACAGAAAAAAGCCTCAACAGTAGCTTCCTAAGAGGAGTCTGGGGCTTCTACCTGACCCCTTAGGTAGGTAAAGCAGAGGACAGAAGACTGTGGGAGATGCCTGGGAGGAGTCTCAGGTGGCTGACGGAGTTGAGAGATTTCTCTACAGGAGAAAATGTGTCGAGCTACTTACTTGGAGGAGTCTGGGGCAGGTAGATGGGATCTCCGGTCCCGAACGCAGAGGTCAAAACATTCTGGGATGACGCCTGGGAGGAGTCTTGGGTCGACCCCGGAGAAGAGAACTTCCTGCAAAAGAAAAGAATCATCTAGGGTAGCCTCATTAGACAAGTCTGGGGCTGCTACCTGGGATCTCCGGTCCTTATAAGAAAAGGCCAAAAGACGCTAGGAGACGTCTGGAAGGAATCACAGGGGATCCCGGAGGGCACAGGCTCCTCCAAAAAAGAAAAAACCTCAATGGTAGCTTCCTTGGAGGAGTCTGGGGCTTCTACCTGACCCCTTAGGTAGGTAAAGCAGAGGACAGAAGACTGTGGGAGATGCCTGGGAGGAGTCTCAGGTGGCTGACGGAGTTGAGAGATTTCTCTACAGGAGAACAAAAATGTCTCGAGCTACTTACTTGGAGGAGTCTGGGGCAGGTAGCTGGGATCTCCGGTCCCGAACGCAGAGGTCAAAATGTTCTGGGATGACGCCTGGGAGGAGTCTTGGGTTGATTCCGGAGAAGAGAGCTTCCTGCAAAACAGAAGAATCATCTAGGGTAGCCTCATTAAACAAGTCTGGGGCTGCTACCTGCGATCTCGGGTCCTTATAAGAAAAGGCCAAAAGACTCTAGGAGACGTCTGGAAGGAATCAAAGGGGATCCCGGAGGGCAGTGTTTCCTCCAAAAAAGAAAAAAGCCTCAACGGTAGCTTCCTTGGAGGAGTCTGGGGTTTCTACCTGACCCCTTAGGTAGGTAAAGCAGAGGACAGAAGACTGTGGGAGATGCCTGGGAGGAGTCTCAGGTGCCTGTCGGAGTTGAGGGATTTCTCTACAGGAGAACAAAAATGTCTCGAGCTACTTACTTGGAGGAGTCTGGGGCAGGTAGATGGGATCTCCGGTCCCGAACGCAGAGGTCAAAACGTTCTGGGATGACGCCTGGGAGGACTCTTGGGTTGATCCCAGAGAAGAGAGCTTCCTGCAAAAGAGAAGAATCATCTAGGGTAGCCTCATTAGACAAGTCTGGGGCTGCTACCTGGGATCTCCGGTCCTTATAAGAAAAGGCCAAAAGACGCTAGGAGACGTCTGGAAGGAATCACAGGGAATCCCGGAGGTCAGAGGCTCCTCGAAAAAAAGAAAAAAACCTCAACGGTAGCTTCCTTGGAGGAGTCTGGGGCTTCTACCTGACCCCTTAGGTAGGTAAAGCAGAGGACAGAAGACTGTGGGAGATGCCTGGGAGGAGTCTCAGGTGGCTGTCGGAGTTGAGAGATTTCTCTACAGGAGAACAAAAATGTCTCGAGCTACTTACTTGGAGGAGTCTGGGGCAGGTAGCTGGGATCTCCGGTCCCGAATGCAGAGGTCAAAATGTTCTGGGATGACGCCTGGGAGGAGTCTTGGGTCAATCCTGGAGAAGAGAGCTTCCTGCAAAACAGAAGAATCATCTAGGGTAGCCTCATTAGACAAGTCTGGGGCTGCTACCTGCGATCTCCGGTCCTTATAAGAAAAGCCCAAAAGACTCTAGGAGACGTCTGGAAGGAATCACAGGGGATCCCAGAGGGCACAGGCTCCTCCAAAACAGAAAAAACCTCAACGGTAGCTTCCTAAGAGGAGTCTGGGGCTTCTACCTGACCCCTTAGGTAGGTAAAGCAGAGGACAGAAGACTGTGGGAGATGCCTGGGAGGAGTCTCAGGTGGCTGTCGGAGTTGAGAGATTTCTCTACAGGAGAACAAAAATGTCTCGAGCTACTTACTTGGAGGAGTCTGGGGCAGGTAGATGGGATCTCCGGTCCCGAACGCAGAGGTCAAAACATTCTGGGATGACGCCTGGGAGGAGTCTTGGGTCGACCCCGGAGAAGAGAACTTCCTGCAAAAGAAAAGAATCATCTAGGGTAGCCTCATTAGACAAGTCTGGGGCTGCTACCTGGGATCTCCGGTCCTTATAAGAAAAGGCCAAAAGACTCTAGGAGACGTCTGGAAGGAATCACAGGGGATCCAGGAGGGCACAGGCTCCTCCAAAAAAGAAAAAACCTCAATGGTAGCTTCCTTGGAGGAGTCTGGGGCTTCTACCTGACCCCTTAGGTAGGTAAAGCAGAGGACAGAAGACTGTGGGAGATGCCTGGGAGGAGTCTCAGGTGGCTGTCGGAGTTGAGAGATTTCTCTACAGGAGAACAAAAATGTCTCGAGCTAGTTACTTGGAGGAGTCTGGGGCAGGTAGCTGGGATCTCCGGTCCCGAACGCAGAGGTCAAAATGTTCTGGGATGACGCCTGGGAGGAGTCTTGGGTTGATTCCGGAGAAGAGAGCTTCCTGCAAAAGAGAAGAATCATCTAGGGTAGCCTCATTAAACAAGTCTGGGGCTGCTACCTGCGATCTCGGGTCCTTATAAGAAAAGGCCAAAAGACTCTAGGAGACGTCTGGAAGGAATCAAAGGGGATCACGGAGGGCAGTGTTTCCTCCAAAAAACAAAAAATCCTCAACGGTAGCTTCCTTGGAGGTGTCTGGGGTTTCTACCTGACCCCTTAGGTAGGTAAAGCAGAGGACAGAAGACTGTGGGAGATGCCTGGGAGGAGTCTCAGGTGCCTGTCGGAGTTGAGGGATTTCTCTACAGGAGAACAAAAATGTCTCGAGCTACTTACTTGGAGGAGTCTGGGGCAGGTAGATGGGATCTCCGGTCCCGAACGCAGAGGTCAAAACGTTCTGGGATGACGCCTGGGAGGAGTCTTGGGTCGATCCCAGAGAAGAGAGCTTCCTGCAAAAGAGAAGAATCATATAGGGTAGCCTCATTAGACAAGTCTGGGGCTGCTACCTGGGATCTCCGGTCCTTATAAGAAAAGGCCAAAAGACGCTAGGAGACGTCTGGAAGGAATCACAGGGAATCCCGGAGGTCAGAGGCTCCTCGAAAAAAAGAAAAAAAAACTCAACGGTAGCTTCCTTGGAGGAGTCTGGGGCTTCTACCTGACCCCTTAGGTAGGTAAAGCAGAGGACAGAAGACTGTGGGAGATGCCTGGGAGGAGTCTCAGGTGGCTGTCGGAGTTGAGAGATTTCTCTACAGGAGAACAAAAATGTCTCGAGCTACTTACTTGGAGGAGTCTGGGGCAGGTAGCTGGGATCTCCGGTCCCGAATGCAGAGGTCAAAACGTTCTGGGATGACGCCTGGGAGGAGTCTTGGGTCAATCCTGGAGAAGAGAGCTTCCTGCAAAACAGAAGAATCATCTAGGGTAGCCTCATTAGACAAGTCTGGGGCTGCTACCTGCGATCTCCGGTCCTTATAAGAAAAGCCCAAAAGACTCTAGGAGACGTCTGGAAGGAATCACAGGGGATCCCAGAGGGCACAGGCTCCGCCAAAACAGAAAAAACCTCAACGGTAGCTTCCTAAGAGGAGTCTGGGGCTTCTACCTGACCCCTTAGGTAGGTAAAGCAGAGGACAGAAGACTGTGGGAGATGCCTGGGAGGAGTCTCAGGTGGCTGTCGGAGTTGAGAGATTTCTCTACAGGAGAACAAAAATGTCTCGAGCTACTTACTTGGAGGAGTCTGGGGCAGGTAGCTGGGATCTCCGGTCCTGAAAGCAGAGGTCAAAACATTCTGGGATGACGCCTGGGAGGACTCTTGGGTTGATCCCAGAGAAGAGAGCTTCCTGCAAAAGAGAAGAATCATCTAGGGTAGCCTCATTAGACAAGTCTGGGGCTGCTACCTGGGATCTCCGGTCCTTATAAGAAAAGGCCAAAAGACGCTAGGAGACGTCTGGAAGGAATCACAGGGAATCCAGGAGGGCAGAGGTTCCTCCAAAAAAGAAAAAAACCTCAACGGTAGCTTCCTTGGAGGAGTCTGGGGCTTCTACCTGACCCCTTAGGTAGGTAAAGCAGAAGACAGAAGACTGTGGGAGATGCCTGGGAGGAGTCTCAGGTGGCTGTCGGAGTTGAGAGATTTATCTACAGGAGAACAAAAATGTGTCGAGCTACTTACTTGGAGGAGTCTGGGGCAGGTAGCTGGGATCTCCGGTCCTGAACGCAGAGGTCAAAACATTCTGGGATGACGCCTGGGAGGACTCTTGGGTTGATCCCAGAGAAGAGAGCTTCCTGCAAAAGAGAAGAATCATCTAGGGTAGCCTCATTAGACAAGTCTGGGGCTGCTACCTGGGATCTCCGGTCCTTATAAGAAAAGGCCAAAAGACGCTAGGAGACGTCTGGAAGGAATCACAGGGAATCCAGGAGGGCAGAGGTTCCTCCAAAAAAGAAAAAAACCTCAACGGTAGCTTCCTTGGAGGAGTCTGGGGCTTCTACCTGACCCCTTAGGTAGGTAAAGCAGAAGACAGAAGACTGTGGGAGATGCCTGGGAGGAGTCTCAGGTGGCTGTCGGAGTTGAGAGATTTATCTACAGGAGAACAAAAATGTGTCGAGCTACTTACTTGGAGGAGTCTGGGGCAGGTAGCTGGGATCTCCGGTCCTGAACGCAGAGGTCAAAACATTCTGGGATGACGCCTGGGAGGACTCTTGGGTTGATCCTGGAGAAGAGAGCTTCCTGCAAAAGAGAAGAATCATCTAGGGTAGCCTCATTAGACAAGTCTGGGGCTGCTACCTGGGATCTCCGGTCCTTATAAGAAAAGGCCAAAAGACGCTAGGAGACGTCTGGAAGGAATCACAGGGAATCCAGGAGGGCAGAGGTTCCTCCAAAAAAGAAAAAAACCTCAACGGTAGCTTCCTTGGAGGAGTCTGGGGCTTCTACCTGACCCCTTAGGTAGGTAAAGCAGAAGACAGAAGACTGTGGGAGATGCCTGGGAGGAGTCTCAGGTGGCTGTCGGAGTTGAGAGATTTCTCTACAGGAGAACAAAAATGTGTCGAGCTACTTACTTGGAGGAGTCTGGGGCAGGTAGCTGGGATCTCCGGTCTCGAACGCAGAGGTCAAAACATTCTGGGATGACGCCTGGGAGGAGTCTTGGGTCGATCCCGGAGAAGAGAGCTTCCTGCAAAAGAGAAGAATCATCTAGGGTAGCCTCATTAGACAAATCTGGGGCTGCTACCTGAGATCTCCGGTCCTTATAAGAAAAGGCCAAAAGACTCTAGGAGACGTCTGGAAGGAATCACAGGGGATCCCAGAGGGCACAGGCTCCTCCAAAACAGAAAAAAGCCTCAACAGTAGCTTCCTTGGAGGAGTCTGGGGCTTCTACCTGACCCCTTAGGTAGGTAAAGCAGAGGACAGAAGACTGTGGGAGATGCCTGGGAGGAGTCTCAGGTGGCTGACGGAGTTGAGAGATTTCTCTACAGGAGAAAATGTGTCGAGCTACTTACTTGGAGGAGTCTGGGGCAGGTAGATGGGATCTCCGGTCCCGAACGCAGAGGTCAAAACATTCTGGGATGACGCCTGGGAGGAGTCTTGGGTCGACCCCGGAGAAGAGAACTTCCTGCAAAAGAAAAGAATCATCTAGGGTAGCCTCATTAGACAAGTCTGGGGCTGCTACCTGGGATCTCCGGTCCTTATAAGAAAAGGCCAAAAGACGCTAGGAGACGTCTGGAAGGAATCACAGGGGATCCCGGAGGGCACAGGCTCCTCCAAAAAAGAAAAAACCTCAATGGTAGCTTCCTTGGAGGAGTCTGGGGCTTCTACCTGACCCCTTAGGTAGGTAAAGCAGAGGACAGAAGACTGTGGGAGATGCCTGGGAGGAGTCTCAGGTGGCTGTCGGAGTTGAGAGATTTCTCTACAGGAGAACAAAAATGTCTCGAGCTACTTACCTGGAGGAGTCTGGGGCAGGTAGCTGGGATCTCCGGTCCCGAACGCAGAGGTAAAAATGTTCTGGGATGACGCCTGGGAGGAGTCTTGGGTCGATCCCGGAGAAGAGAGCTTCCTGCAAAAGAGAAGAATCATCTAGGGTAGCCTCATTAGACAAGTCTGCGGCTGCTACCTGCGATCTCGGGTCCTTATAAGAAATGCCCAAAAGACTCTAGGAGACGTCTGGAAGGAATCACAGGGGATCCCGGAGGGCAGAGGTTCCTCCAAAAAAGAAAAAAACGTCAACGGTAGCTTCCTTGGAGGAGTCTAGGGCTTCTACCTGACCCCTTAGGTAGGTAAAGCAGAGGACAGGAGACTGTGGGAGATGCCTGGGAGGAGTCTCAGGTGGCTGACGGAGTTGAGAGATTTCTCTACAGGAGAACAAAAATGTCTCGAGCTACTTACTTGGAGGAGTCTGGGGCAGGTAGCTGGGATCTCCGGTCCCGAATGCAGAGGTCAAAACGTTCTGGGATGACGCCTGGGAGGAGTCTTGGGTCAATCCTGGAGAAGAGAGCTTCCTGCAAAACAGAAGAATCATCTAGGGTAGCCTCATTAGACAAGTCTGGGGCTGCTACCTGCGATCTCGGGTCCTTATAAGAAAAGCCCAAAAGACTCTAGGAGACGTCTGGAAGGAATCACAGGGGATCCCAGAGGGCACAGGCTCCGCCAAAACAGAAAAAACCTCAACGGTAGCTTCCTAAGAGGAGTCTGGGGCTTCTACCTGACCCCTTTGGTAGGTAAAGCAGAGGACAGAAGACTGTGGGAGATGCCTGGGAGGAGTCTCAGGTGGCTGACGGAGTTGAGAGATTTCTCTACAGGAGAAAATGTGTCGAGCTACTTACTTGGAGGAGTCTGGGGCAGGTAGCTGGGATCTCCGATCCTGAACGCAGAGGTCAAAACATTCTGGGATGACGCCTGGGAGGACTCTTGGGTTGATCCCAGAGAAGAGAGCTTCCTGCAAAAGAGAAGAATCATCTAGGGTAGCCTCATTAGACAAGTCTGGGGCTGCTACCTGGGATCTCCGGTCCTTATAAGAAAAGGCCAAAAGACGCTAGGAGACGTCTGGAAGGAATCACAGGGAATCCAGGAGGGCAGAGGTTCCTCCAAAAAAGAAAAAAACCTCAACGGTAGCTTCCTTGGAGGAGTCTGGGGCTTCTACCTGACCCCTTAGGTAGGTAAAGCAGAAGACAGAAGACTGTGGGAGATGCCTGGGAGGAGTCTCAGGTGGCTGACGGAGTTGAGAGATTTCTCTACAGGAGAAAATGTGTCGAGCTACTTACTTGGAGGAGTCTGGGGCAGGTAGATGGGATCTCCGGTCCCGAACGCAGAGGTCAAAACATTCTGGGATGACGCCTGGGAGGAGTCTTGGGTCGACCCCGGAGAAGAGAACTTCCTGCAAAAGAAAAGAATCATCTAGGGTAGCCTCATTAGACAAGTCTGGGGCTGCTACCTGGGATCTCCGGTCCTTATAAGAAAAGGCCAAAAGACTCTAGGAGACGTCTGGAAGGAATCACAGGGGATCCCGGAGGGCACAGGCTCCTCCAAAAAAGAAAAAACCTCAATGGTAGCTTCCTTGGAGGAGTCTGGGGCTTCTACCTGACCCCTTAGGTAGGTAAAGCAGAGGACAGAAGACTGTGGGAGATGCCTGGGAGGAGTCTCAGGTGGCTGACGGAGTTGAGAGATTTCTCTACAGGAGAACAAAAATGTCTCGAGCTACTTACTTGGAGGAGTCTGGGGCAGGTAGCTGGGATCTCCGGTCCCGAACGCAGAGGTCAAAATGTTCTGGGATGACGCCTGGGAGGAGTCTTGGGTTGATTCCGGAGAAGAGAGCTTCCTGCAAAAGAGAAGAATCATCTAGGGTAGCCTCATTAAACAAGTCTGGGGCTGCTACCTGCGATCTCGGGTCCTTATAAGAAAAGGCCAAAAGACTCTAGGAGACGTCTGGAAGGAATCAAAGGGGATCCCGGAGGGCAGTGTTTCCTCCAAAAAAGAAAAAAGCCTCAACGGTAGCTTCCTTGGAGGAGTCTGGGGTTTCTACCTGACCCCTTAGGTAGGTAAAGCAGAGGACAGAAGACTGTGGGAGATGCCTGGGAGGAGTCTCAGGTGCCTGTCGGAGTTGAGGGATTTCTCTACAGGAGAACAAAAATGTCTCGAGCTACTTACTTGGAGGAGTCTGGGGCAGGTAGATGGGATCTCCGGTCCCGAACGCAGATGTCAAAACGTTCTGGGATGACGCCTGGGAGGACTCTTGGGTTGATCCCAGAGAAGAGAGCTTCCTGCAAAAGAGAAGAATCATCTAGGGTAGCCTTATTAGACAAGTCTGGGGCTGCTACCTGGGATCTCCGGTCCTTATAAGAAAAGGCCAAAAGACGCTAGGAGACGTCTGGAAGGAATCACAGGGAATCCCGGAGGTCAGAGGCTCCTCGAAAAAAAGAAAAAAACCTCAACGGTAGCTTCCTTGGAGGAGTCTGGGGCTTCTACCTGACCCCTTAGGTAGGTAAAGCAGAGGACAGAAGACTGTGGGAGATGCCTGGGAGGAGTCTCAGGTGGCTGTCGGAGTTGAGAGATTTCTCTACAGGAGAACAAAAATGTCTCGAGCTACTTACCTGGAGGAGTCTGGGGCAGGTAGCTGGGATCTCCGGTCCCGAACGCAGAGGTAAAAATGTTCTGGGATGACGCCTGGGAGGAGTCTTGGGTCGATCCCGGAGAAGAGAGCTTCCTGCAAAAGAGAAGAATCATCTAGGGTAGCCTCATTAGACAAGTCTGGGGCTGCTACCTGCGATCTCGGGTCCTTATAAGAAATGCCCAAAAGACTCTAGGAGACGTCTGGAAGGAATCACAGGGGATCCCGGAGGGCAGAGGTTCCTCCAAAAAAGAAAAAAACGTCAACGGTAGCTTCCTTGGAGGAGTCTGGGGCTTCTACCTGACCCCTTAGGTAGGTAAAGCAGAGGACAGAAGACTGTGGGAGATGCCTGGGAGGAGTCTCAGGTGGCTGTCGGAGTTGAGAGATTTCTCTACAGGAGAACAAAAATGTCTCGAGCTACTTACTTGGAGGAGTCTGGGGCAGGTAGCTGGGATCTCCGGTCCCGAATGCAGAGGTCAAAACGTTCTGGGATGACGCCTGGGAGGAGTCTTGGGTCAATCCTGGAGAAGAGAGCTTCCTGCAAAACAGAAGAATCATCTAGGGTAGCCTCATTAGACAAGTCTGGGGCTGCTACCTGCGATCTCCAGTCCTTATAAGAAAAGCCCAAAAGACTCTAGGAGACGTCTGGAAGGAATCACAGGGGATCCCAGAGGGCACAGGCTCCGCCAAAACAGAAAAAACCTCAACGGTAGCTTCCTAAGAGGAGTCTGGGGCTTCTACCTGACCCCTTAGGTAGGTAAAGCAGAGGACAGAAGACTGTGGGAGATGCCTGGGAGGAGTCTCAGGTGGCTGTCGGAGTTGAGAGATTTCTCTACAGGAGAACAAAAATGTCTCGAGCTACTTACTTGGAGGAGTCTGGGGCAGGTAGCTGGGATCTCCGGTCCTGAACGCAGAGGTCAAAACATTCTGGGATGACGCCTGGGAGGACTCTTGGGTTGATCCCAGAGAAGAGAGCTTCCTGCAAAAGAGAAGAATCATCTAGGGTAGCCTCATTAGACAAGTCTGGGGCTGCTACCTGGGATCTCCGGTCCTTATAAGAAAAGGCCAAAAGACGCTAGGAGACGTCTGGAAGGAATCACAGGGAATCCAGGAGGGCAGAGGTTCCTCCAAAAAAGAAAAAAACCTCAACGGTAGCTTCCTTGGAGGAGTCTGGGGCTTCTACCTGACCCCTTAGGTAGGTAAAGCAGAAGACAGAAGACTGTGGGAGATGCCTGGGAGGAGTCTCAGGTGGCTGTCGGAGTTGAGAGATTTCTCTACAGGAGAACAAAAATGTGTCGAGCTACTTACTTGGAGGAGTCTGGGGCAGGTAGCTGGGATCTCCGGTCCTGAACGCAGAGGTCAAAACATTCTGGGATGACGCCTGGGAGGACTCTTGGGTTGATCCCAGAGAAGAGAGCTTCCTGCAAAAGAGAAGAATCATCTAGGGTAGCCTCATTAGACAAGTCTGGGGCTGCTACCTGGGATCTCCGGTCCTTATAAGAAAAGGCCAAAAGACTCTAGGAGACGTCTGGAAGGAATCACAGGGGATCCCAGAGGGCACAGGCTCCTCCAAAACAGAAAAAAGCCTCAACAGTAGCTTCCTAAGAGGAGTCTGGGGCTTCTACCTGACCCCTTAGGTAGGTAAAGCAGAGGACAGAAGACTGTGGGAGATGCCTGGGAGGAGTCTCAGGTGGCTGACGGAGTTGAGAGATTTCTCTACAGGAGAACAAAAATGTCTCGAGCTACTTACCTGGAGGAGTCTGGGGCAGGTAGCTGGGATCTCCGGTCCTGAACGCAGAGGTCAAAACATTCTGGGATGACGCCTGGGAGGACTCTTGGGTCAATCCTGGAGAAGAGAGCTTCCTGCAAAAGAGAAGAATCATCTAGGGTAGCCTCATTAGACAAGTCTGGGGCTGCTACCTGGGATCTCCGGTCCTTATAAGAAAAGGCCAAAAGACGCTAGGAGACGTCTGGAAGGAATCACAGGGAATCCAGGAGGGCAGAGGTTCCTCCAAAAAAGAAAAAAACCTCAACGGTAGCTTCCTTGGAGGAGTCTGGGGCTTCTACCTGACCCCTTAGGTAGGTAAAGCAGAAGACAGAAGACTGTGGGAGATGCCTGGGAGGAGTCTCAGGTGGCTGTCGGAGTTGAGAGATTTCTCTACAGGAGAACAAAAATGTGTCGAGCTACTTACTTGGAGGAGTCTGGGGCAGGTAGCTGGGATCTCCGGTCCTGAACGCAGAGGTCACAACATTCTGGGATGACGCCTGGGAGGACTCTTGGGTTGATCCCAGAGAAGAGAGCTTCCTGCAAAAGAGAAGAATCATCTAGGGTAGCCTCATTAGACAAGTCTGGGGCTGCTACCTGGGATCTCCGGTCCTTATAAGAAAAGGCCAAAAGACGCTAGGAGACGTCTGGAAGGAATCACAGGGAATCCAGGAGGGCAGAGGTTCCTCCAAAAAAGAAAAAAACCTCAACGGTAGCTTCCTTGGAGGAGTCTGGGGCTTCTACCTGACCCCTTAGGTAGGTAAAGCAGAAGACAGAAGACTGTGGGAGATGCCTGGGAGGAGTCTCAGGTGGCTGTCGGAGTTGAGAGATTTCTCTACAGGAGAACAAAAATGTCTCGAGCTACTTACTTGGAGGAGTCTGGGGCAGGTAGCTGGGATCTCCGGTCTCGAAAGCAGAGGTCAAAACGTTCTGGGATGACGCCTGGGAGGAGTCTTGGGTCGATCCCGGAGAAGAGAGCTTCCTGCAAAACAGAAGAATCATCTAGGGTAGCCTCATTAGACAAATCTGGGGCTGCTACCTGAGATCTCCGGTCCTTATAAGAAAAGGCCAAAAGACTCTAGGAGACGTCTGGAAGGAATCACAGGGGATCCCAGAGGGCACAGGCTCCTCCAAAACAGAAAAAAGCCTCAACAGTAGCTTACTAAGAGGAGTCTGGGGCTTCTACCTGACCCCTTAGGTAGGTAAAGCAGAGGACAGAAGACTGTGGGAGATGCCTGGGAGGAGTCTCAGGTGGCTGACGGAGTTGAGAGATTTCTCTACAGGAGAACAAAAATGTCTCGAGCTACTTACTTGGAGGAGTCTGGGGCAGGTAGCTGGGATCTCCGGTCCCGAACGCAGAGGTCAAAATGTTCTGGGATGACGCCTGGGAGGAGTCTTGGGTTGATTCCGGAGAAGAGAGCTTCCTGCAAAACAGAAGAATCATCTAGGGTAGCCTCATTAAACAAGTCTGGGGCTGCTACCTGCGATCTCGGGTCCTTATAAGAAAAGGCCAAAAGACTCTAGGAGACGTCTGGAAGGAATCAAAGGGGATCCCGGAGGGCAGTGTTTCCTCCAAAAAAGAAAAAAGCCTCAACGGTAGCTTCCTTGGAGGAGTCTGGGGTTTCTACCTGACCCCTTAGGTAGGTAAAGCAGAGGACAGAAGACTGTGGGAGATGCCTGGGAGGAGTCTCAGGTGCCTGTCGGAGTTGAGGGATTTCTCTACAGGAGAACAAAAATGTCTCGAGCTACTTACTTGGAGGAGTCTGGGGCAGGTAGATGGGATCTCCGGTCCCGAACGCAGAGGTCAAAACGTTCTGGGATGACGCCTGGGAGGACTCTTGGGTTGATCCCAGAGAAGAGAGCTTCCTGCAAAAGAGAAGAATCATCTAGGGTAGCCTCATTAGACAAGTCTGGGGCTGCTACCTGGGATCTCCGGTCCTTATAAAAAAAGGCCAAAAGACGCTAGGAGACGTCTGGAAGGAATCACAGGGAATCCCGGAGGTCAGAGGCTCCTCGAAAAAAAGAAAAAAACCTCAACGGTAGCTTCCTTGGAGGAGTCTGGGGCTTCTACCTGACCCCTTAGGTAGGTAAAGCAGAGGACAGAAGACTGTGGGAGATGCCTGGGAGGAGTCTCAGGTGGCTGTCGGAGTTGAGAGATTTCTCTACAGGAGAACAAAAATGTCTCGAGCTACTTACTTGGAGGAGTCTGGGGCAGGTAGCTGGGATCTCCGGTCCCGAATGCAGAGGTCAAAATGTTCTGGGATGACGCCTGGGAGGAGTCTTGGGTCAATCCTGGAGAAGAGAGCTTCCTGCAAAACAGAAGAATCATCTAGGGTAGCCTCATTAGACAAGTCTGGGGCTGCTACCTGCGATCTCCGGTCCTTATAAGAAAAGCCCAAAAGACTCTAGGAGACGTCTGGAAGGAATCACAGGGGATCCCAGAGGGCACAGGCTCCGCCAAAACAGAAAAAACCTCAACGGTAGCTTCCTAAGAGGAGTCTGGGGCTTCTACCTGACCCCTTAGGTAGGTAAAGCAGAGGACAGAAGACTGTGGGAGATGCCTGGGAGGAGTCTCAGGTGGCTGTCGGAGTTGAGAGATTTCTCTACAGGAGAACAAAAATGTCTCGAGCTACTTACTTGGAGGAGTCTGGGGCAGGTAGATGGGATCTCCGGTCCCGAACGCAGAGGTCAAAACATTCTGGGATGACGCCTGGGAGGAGTCTTGGGTCGACCCCGGAGAAGAGAACTTCCTGCAAAAGAAAAGAATCATCTAGGGTAGCCTCATTAGACAAGTCTGGGGCTGCTACCTGGGATCTCCGGTCCTTATAAGAAAAGGCCAAAAGACTCTAGGAGACGTCTGGAAGGAATCACAGGGGATCCAGGAGGGCACAGGCTCCTCCAAAAAAGAAAAAACCTCAATGGTAGCTTCCTTGGAGGAGTCTGGGGCTTCTACCTGACCCCTTAGGTAGGTAAAGCAGAGGACAGAAGACTGTGGGAGATGCCTGGGAGGAGTCTCAGGTGGCTGTCGGAGTTGAGAGATTTCTCTACAGGAGAACAAAAATGTCTTGATCTACTTACTTGGAGGAGTCTGGGGCAGGTAGCTGGGATCTCCGGTCCCGAACGCAGAGGTCAAAATGTTCTGGGATGACGCCTGGGAGGAGTCTTGGGTTGATTCCGGAGAAGAGAGCTTCCTGCAAAAGAGAAGAATCATCTAGGGTAGCCTCATTAAACAAGTCTGGGGCTGCTACCTGCGATCTCGGGTCCTTATAAGAAAAGGCCAAAAGACTCTAGGAGACGTCTGGAAGGAATCAAAGGGGATCACGGAGGGCAGTGTTTCCTCCAAAAAAGAAAAAAGCCTCAACGGTAGCTTCCTTGGAGGTGTCTGGGGTTTCTACCTGACCCCTTAGGTAGGTAAAGCAGAGGACAGAAGACTGTGGGAGATGCCTGGGAGGAGTCTCAGGTGCCTGTCGGAGTTGAGGGATTTCTCTACAGGAGAACAAAAATGTCTCGAGCTACTTACTTGGAGGAGTCTGGGGCAGGTAGATGGGATCTCCGGTCCCGAACGCAGAGGTCAAAACGTTCTGGGATGACGCCTGGGAGGAGTCTTGGGTCGATCCCAGAGAAGAGAGCTTCCTGCAAAAGAGAAGAATCATATAGGGTAGCCTCATTAGACAAGTCTGGGGCTGCTACCTGGGATCTCCGGTCCTTATAAGAAAAGGCCAAAAGACGCTAGGAGACGTCTGGAAGGAATCACAGGGAATCCCGGAGGTCAGAGGCTCCTTGAAAAAAAGAAAAAAAAATTCAACGGTAGCTTCCTTGGAGGAGTCTGGGGCTTCTACCTGACCCCTTAGGTAGGTAAAGCAGAGGACAGAAGACTGTGGGAGATGCCTGGGAGGAGTCTCAGGTGGCTGTCGGAGTTGAGAGATTTCTCTACAGGAGAACAAAAATGTGTCGAGCTACTAACTTGGAGGAGTCTGGGGCAGGTAGCTGGGATCTCCGGTCCTGAACGCAGAGGTCAAAACATTCTGGGATGACGCCTGGGAGGACTCTTGGGTTGATCCCAGAGAAGAGAGCTTCCTGCAAAAGAGAAGAATCATCTAGGGTAGCCTCATTAGACAAGTCTGGGGCTGCTACCTGGGATCTCCGGTCCTTATAAGAAAAGGCCAAAAGACGCTAGGAGACGTCTGGAAGGAATCACAGGGAATCCAGGAGGGCAGAGGTTCCTCCAAAACAGAAAAAAGCCTCAACAGTAGCTTCCTTGGAGGAGTCTGGGGCTTCTACCTGACCCCTTAGGTAGGTAAAGCAGAGGACAGAAGACTGTGGAGATGCCTGGGAGGAGTCTCAGGTGGCTGACGGAGTTGAGAGATTTCTCTACAGGAGAAAATGTGTCGAGCTACTTACTTGGAGGAGTCTGGGGCAGGTAGATGGGATCTCCGGTCCCGAACGCAGAGGTCAAAACATTCTGGGATGACGCCTGGGAGGAGTCTTGGGTCGACCCCGGAGAAGAGAACTTCCTGCAAAAGAAAAGAATCATCTAGGGTAGCCTCATTAGACAAGTCTGGGGCTGCTACCTGGGATCTCCGGTCCTTATAAGAAAAGGCCAAAAGACGCTAGGAGACGTCTGGAAGGAATCACAGGGGATCCCGGAGGGCACAGGCTCCTCCAAAAAAGAAAAAACCTCAATGGTAGCTTCCTTGGAGGAGTCTGGGGCTTCTACCTGACCCCTTAGGTAGGTAAAGCAGAGGACAGAAGACTGTGGGAGATGCCTGGGAGGAGTCTCAGGTGGCTGACGGAGTTGAGAGATTTCTCTACAGGAGAACAAAAATGTCTCGAGCTACTTACTTGGAGGAGTCTGGGGCAGGTAGCTGGGATCTCCGGTCCCGAACGCAGAGGTCAAAATGTTCTGGGATGACGCCTGGGAGGAGTCTTGGGTTGATTCCGGAGAAGAGAGCTTCCTGCAAAAGAGAAGAATCATCTAGGGTAGCCTCATTAAACAAGTCTGGGGCTGCTACCTGCGATCTCGGGTCCTTATAAGAAAAGGCCAAAAGACTCTAGGAGACGTCTGGAAGGAATCAAAGGGGATCCCGGAGGGCAGTGTTTCCTCCAAAAAAGAAAAAAGCCTCAACGGTAGCTTCCTTGGAGGAGTCTGGGGTTTCTACCTGACCCCTTAGGTAGGTAAAGCAGAGGACAGAAGACTGTGGGAGATGCCTGGGAGGAGTCTCAGGTGCCTGTCGGAGTTGAGGGATTTCTCTACAGGAGAACAAAAATGTCTCGAGCTACTTACTTGGAGGAGTCTGGGGCAGGTAGATGGGATCTCCGGTCCCGAACGCAGAGGTCAAAACGTTCTGGGATGACGCCTGGGAGGACTCTTGGGTTGATCCCAGAGAAGAGAGCTTCCTGCAAAAGAGAAGAATCATCTAGGGTAGCCTCATTAGACAAGTCTGGGGCTGCTACCTGGGATCTCCGGTCCTTATAAAAAAAGGCCAAAAGACGCTAGGAGACGTCTGGAAGGAATCACAGGGAATCCCGGAGGTCAGAGGTTCCTCCAAAAAAGAAAAAAACCTCAACGGTAGCTTCCTTGGAGGAGTCTGGGGCTTCTACCTGACCCCTTAGGTAGGTAAAGCAGAGGACAGAAGACTGTGGGAGATGCCTGGGAGGAGTCTCAGGTGGCTGTCGGAGTTGAGAGATTTCTCTACAGGAGAACAAAAATGTCTCGAGCTACTTACTTGGAGGAGTCTGGGGCAGGTAGCTGGGATCTCCGGTCCCGAATGCAGAGGTCAAAACGTTCTGGGATGACGCCTGGGAGGAGTCTTGGGTCAATCCTGGAGAAGAGAGCTTCCTGCAAAACAGAAGAATCATCTAGGGTAGCCTCATTAGACAAGTCTGGGGCTGCTACCTGCGATCTCCGGTCCTTATAAGAAAAGCCCAAAAGACTCTAGGAGACGTCTGGAAGGAATCACAGGGGATCCCAGAGGGCACAGGCTCCGCCAAAACAGAAAAAACCTCAACGGTAGCTTCCTAAGAGGAGTCTGGGGCTTCTACCTGACCCCTTAGGTAGGTAAAGCAGAGGACAGAAGACTGTGGGAGATGCCTGGGAGGAGTCTCAGGTGGCTGTCGGAGTTGAGAGATTTCTCTACAGGAGAACAAAAATGTCTCGAGCTAATTACTTGGAGGAGTCTGGGGCAGGTAGCTGGGATCTCCGGTCCTGAACGCAGAGGTCAAAACATTCTGGGATGACGCCTGGGAGGACTCTTGGGTTGATCCCAGAGAAGAGAGCTTCCTGCAAAAGAAAAGAATCATCTAGGGTAGCCTCATTAGACAAGTCTGGGGCTGCTACCTGGGATCTCCGGTCCTTATAAGAAAAGGCCAAAAGACGCTAGGAGATGTCTGGAAGGAATCACAGGGGATCCCGGAGGGCACAGGCTCCTCCAAAAAAGAAAAAACCTCAATGGTAGCTTCCTTGGAGGAGTCTGGGGCTTCTACCTCACCCCTTAGGTAGGTAAAGCAGAGGACAGAAGACTGTGGGAGATGCCTGGGAGGAGTCTCAGGTGGCTGTCGGAGTTGAGAGATTTCTCTACAGGAGAACAAAAATGTCTCGAGCTACTTACTTGGAGGAGTCTGGGGCAGGTAGCTGGGATCTCCGGTCCCGAACGCAGAGGTCAAAATGTTCTGGGATGACGCCTGGGAGGAGTCTTGGGTTGATTCCGGAGAAGAGAGCTTCCTGCAAAAGAGAAGAATCATCTAGGGTAGCCTCATTAAACAAGTCTGGGGCTGCTACCTGCGATCTCGGGTCCTTATAAGAAAAGGCCAAAAGACTCTAGGAGACGTCTGGAAGGAATCAAAGGGGATCCCGGAGGGCAGTGTTTCCTCCAAAAAAGAAAAAAGCCTCAACGGTAGCTTCCTTGGAGGTGTCTGGGGTTTCTACCTGACCCCTTAGGTAGGTAAAGCAGAGGACAGAAGACTGTGGGAGATGCCTGGGAGGAGTCTCAGGTGCCTGTCGGAGTTGAGGGATTTCTCTACAGGAGAACAAAAATGTCTCGAGCTACTTACTTGGAGGAGTCTGGGGCAGGTAGATGGGATCTCCGGTCCCGAACGCAGATGTCAAAAGGTTCTGGGATGACGCCTGGGAGGAGTCTTGGGTCGATCCCGGAGAAGAGAGCTTCCTGCAAAAGAGAAGAATCATCTAGGGTAGCCTCATTAGACAAGTCTGGGGCTGCTACCTGGGATCTCCGGTCCTTATAAGAAAAGGCCAAAAGACGCTAGGAGACATCTGGAAGGAATCACAGGGAATCCAGGAGGGCAGAGGCTCCTCGAAAAAAAGAAAAAAACCTCAACGGTAGCTTCCTTGGAGGAGTCTGGGGCTTCTACCTGACCCCTTAGGTAGGTAAAGCAGAGGACAGAAGACTGTGGGAGATGCCTGGGAGGAGTCTCAGGTGGCTGTCGGAGTTGAGAGATTTCTCTACAGGAGAACAAAAATGTCTCGAGCTACTTACCTGGAGGAGTCTGGGGCAGGTAGCTGGGATCTCCGGTCCCGAACGCAGAGGTAAAAATGTTCTGGGATGACGCCTGGGAGGAGTCTTGGGTCGATCCCGGAGAAGAGAGCTTCCTGCAAAAGAGAAGAATCATCTAGGGTAGCCTCATTAGACAAGTCTGGGGCTGCTACCTGCGATCTCCGGTCCTTATAAGAAAAGCCCAAAAGACTCTAGGAGACGTCTGGAAGGAATCACAGGGGATCCCAGAGGGCACAGGCTCCGCCAAAACCGAAAAAACCTCAACGGTAGCTTCCTAAGAGGAGTCTGGGGCTTCTACCTGACCCCTTAGGTAGGTAAAGCAGAGGACAGAAGACTGTGGGAGATGCCTGGGAGGAGTCTCAGGTGGCTGTCGGAGTTGAGAGATTTCTCTACAGGAGAACAAAAATGTGTCGAGCTACTTACTTGGAGGAGTCTGGGGCAGGTAGATGGGATCTCCGGTCCTGAACGCAGAGGTCAAAACGTTCTGGGATGACGCCTGGGAGGAGTCTTGGGTCGATCCCAGAGAAGAGAGCTTCCTGCAAAAGAGAAGAATCATCTAGGGTAGCCTCATTAGACAAGTCTGGGGCTGCTACCTGGGATCTCCGGTCCTTATAAGAAAAGGCCAAAAGACGCTAGGAGACGTCTGGAAGGAATCACAGGGAATCCCGGAGGTCAGAGGCTCCTCGAAAAAAAGAAAAAAACCTCAACGGTAGCTTCCTTGGAGGAGTCTGGGGCTTCTACCTGACCCCTTAGGTAGGTAAAGCAGAGGACAGAAGACTGTGGGAGATGCCTGGGAGGAGTCTCAGGTGGCTGTCGGAGTTGAGAGATTTCTCTACAGGAGAACAAAAATGTCTCGAGCTACTTACTTGGAGGAGTCTGGGGCAGGTAGCTGGGATCTCCGGTCCCGAACGCAGAGGTCAAAATGTTCTGGGATGACGCCTGGGAGGAGTCTTGGGTTGATTCCGGAGAAGAGAGCTTCCTGCAAAAGAGAAGAATCATCTAGGGTAGCCTCATTAAACAAGTCTGGGGCTGCTACCTGCGATCTCGGGTCCTTATAAGAAAAGGCCAAAAGACTCTAGGAGACGTCTGGAAGGAATCAAAGGGGATCCCGGAGGGCAGTGTTTCCTCCAAAAAAGAAAAAAGCCTCAACGGTAGCTTCCTTGGAGGAGTCTGGGGTTTCTACCTGACCCCTTAGGTAGGTAAAGCAGAGGACAGAAGACTGTGGGAGATGCCTGGGAGGAGTCTCAGGTGCCTGTCGGAGTTGAGGGATTTCTCTACAGGAGAACAAAAATGTCTCGAGCTACTTACTTGGAGGAGTCTGGGGCAGGTAGATGGGATCTCCGGTCCCGAACGCAGAGGTCAAAACGTTCTGGGATGACGCCTGGGAGGACTCTTGGGTTGATCCCAGAGAAGAGAGCTTCCTGCAAAAGAGAAGAATCATCTAGGGTAGCCTCATTAGACAAGTCTGGGGCTGCTACCTGGGATCTCCGGTCCTTATAAAAAAAGGCCAAAAGACGCTAGGAGACGTCTGGAAGGAATCACAGGGAATCCCGGAGGTCAGAGGCTCCTCGAAAAAAAGAAAAAAACCTCAACGGTAGCTTCCTTGGAGGAGTCTGGGGCTTCTACCTGACCCCTTAGGTAGGTAAAGCAGAGGACAGAAGACTGTGGGAGATGCCTGGGAGGAGTCTCAGGTGGCTGTCGGAGTTGAGAGATTTCTCTACAGGAGAACAAAAATGTCTCGAGCTACTTACTTGGAGGAGTCTGGGGCAGGTAGCTGGGATCTCCGGTCCCGAATGCAGAGGTCAAAACGTTCTGGGATGACGCCTGGGAGGAGTCTTGGGTCAATCCTGGAGAAGAGAGCTTCCTGCAAAACAGAAGAATCATCTAGGGTAGCCTCATTAGACAAGTCTGGGGCTGCTACCTGCGATCTCCGGTCCTTATAAGAAAAGCCCAAAAGACTCTAGGAGACGTCTGGAAGGAATCACAGGGGATCCCAGAGGGCACAGGCTCCGCCAAAACAGAAAACACCTCAACGGTAGCTTCCTAAGAGGAGTCTGGGGCTTCTACCTGACCCCTTAGGTAGGTAAAGCAGAGGACAGAAGACTGTGGGAGATGCCTGGGAGGAGTCTCAGGTGGCTGTCGGAGTTGAGAGATTTCTCTACAGGAGAACAAAAATGTCTCGAGCTAATTACTTGGAGGAGTCTGGGGCAGGTAGCTGGGATCTCCGGTCCTGAACGCAGAGGTCAAAACATTCTGGGATGACGCCTGGGAGGACTCTTGGGTTGATCCCAGAGAAGAGAGCTTCCTGCAAAAGAAAAGAATCATCTAGGGTAGCCTCATTAGACAAGTCTGGGGCTGCTACCTGGGATCTCCGGTCCTTATAAGAAAAGGCCAAAAGACGCTAGGAGATGTCTGGAAGGAATCACAGGGGATCCCGGAGGGCACAGGCTCCTCCAAAAAAGAAAAAACCTCAATGGTAGCTTCCTTGGAGGAGTCTGGGGCTTCTACCTCACCCCTTAGGTAGGTAAAGCAGAGGACAGAAGACTGTGGGAGATGCCTGGGAGGAGTCTCAGGTGGCTGTCGGAGTTGAGAGATTTCTCTACAGGAGAACAAAAATGTCTCGAGCTACTTACTTGGAGGAGTCTGGGGCAGGTAGCTGGGATCTCCGGTCCCGAACGCAGAGGTCAAAATGTTCTGGGATGACGCCTGGGAGGAGTCTTGGGTTGATTCCGGAGAAGAGAGCTTCCTGCAAAAGAGAAGAATCATCTAGGGTAGCCTCATTAAACAAGTCTGGGGCTGCTACCTGCGATCTCGGGTCCTTATAAGAAAAGGCCAAAAGACTCTAGGAGACGTCTGGAAGGAATCAAAGGGGATCCCGGAGGGCAGTGTTTCCTCCAAAAAAGAAAAAAGCCTCAACGGTAGCTTCCTTGGAGGTGTCTGGGGTTTCTACCTGACCCCTTAGGTAGGTAAAGCAGAGGACAGAAGACTGTGGGAGATGCCTGGGAGGAGTCTCAGGTGCCTGTCGGAGTTGAGGGATTTCTCTACAGGAGAACAAAAATGTCTCGAGCTACTTACTTGGAGGAGTCTGGGGCAGGTAGATGGGATCTCCGGTCCCGAACGCAGATGTCAAAACGTTCTGGGATGACGCCTGGGAGGAGTCTTGGGTCGATCCCAGAGAAGAGAGCTTCCTGCAAAAGAGAAGAATCATCTAGGGTAGCCTCATTAGACAAGTCTGGGGCTGCTACCTGGGATCTCCGGTCCTTATAAGAAAAGGCCAAAAGACGCTAGGAGACATCTGGAAGGAATCACAGGGAATCCAGGAGGGCAGAGGCTCCTCGAAAAAAAGAAAAAAACCTCAACGGTAGCTTCCTTGGAGGAGTCTGGGGCTTCTACCTGACCCCTTAGGTAGGTAAAGCAGAGGACAGAAGACTGTGGGAGATGCCTGGGAGGAGTCTCAGGTGGCTGTCGGAGTTGAGAGATTTCTCTACAGGAGAACAAAAATGTCTCGAGCTACTTACCTGGAGGAGTCTGGGGCAGGTAGCTGGGATCTCCGGTCCCGAACGCAGAGGTAAAAATGTTCTGGGATGACGCCTGGGAGGAGTCTTGGGTCGATCCCGGAGAAGAGAGCTTCCTGCAAAAGAGAAGAATCATCTAGGGTAGCCTCATTAGACAAGTCTGGGGCTGCTACCTGCGATCTCCGGTCCTTATAAGAAAAGCCCAAAAGACTCTAGGAGACGTCTGGAAGGAATCACAGGGGATCCCAGAGGGCACAGGCTCCGCCAAAACAGAAAAAACCTCAACGGTAGCTTCCTAAGAGGAGTCTGGGGCTTCTACCTGACCCCTTAGGTAGGTAAAGCAGAGGACAGAAGACTGTGGGAGATGCCTGGGAGGAGTCTCAGGTGGCTGTCGGAGTTGAGAGATTTCTCTACAGGAGAACAAAAATGTGTCGAGCTACTTACTTGGAGGAGTCTGGGGCAGGTAGATGGGATCTCCGGTCCTGAACGCAGAGGTCAAAACGTTCTGGGATGACGCCTGGGAGGAGTCTTGGGTCGATCCCAGAGAAGAGAGCTTCCTGCAAAAGAGAAGAATCATCTAGGGTAGCCTCATTAGACAAGTCTGGGGCTGCTACCTGGGATCTCCGGTCCTTATAAGAAAAGGCCAAAAGACGCTAGGAGACGTCTGGAAGGAATCACAGGGAATCCCGGAGGTCAGAGGCTCCTCGAAAAAAAGAAAAAAACCTCAACGGTAGCTTCCTTGGAGGAGTCTGGGGCTTCTACCTGACCCCTTAGGTAGGTAAAGCAGAGGACAGAAGACTGTGGGAGATGCCTGGGAGGAGTCTCAGGTGGCTGTCGGAGTTGAGAGATTTCTCTACAGGAGAACAAAAATGTCTCGAGCTACTTACTTGGAGGAGTCTGGGGCAGGTAGCTGGGATCTCCGGTCCCGAACGCAGAGGTCAAAATGTTCTGGGATGACGCCTGGGAGGAGTCTTGGGTTGATTCCGGAGAAGAGAGCTTCCTGCAAAAGAGAAGAATCATCTAGGGTAGCCTCATTAAACAAGTCTGGGGCTGCTACCTGCGATCTCGGGTCCTTATAAGAAAAGGCCAAAAGACTCTAGGAGACGTCTGGAAGGAATCAAAGGGGATCCCGGAGGGCAGTGTTTCCTCCAAAAAAGAAAAAAGCCTCAACGGTAGCTTCCTTGGAGGTGTCTGGGGTTTCTACCTGACCCCTTAGGTAGGTAAAGCAGAGGACAGAAGACTGTGGGAGATGCCTGGGAGGAGTCTCAGGTGCCTGTCGGAGTTGAGGGATTTCTCTACAGGAGAACAAAAATGTCTCGAGCTACTTACTTGGAGGAGTCTGGGGCAGGTAGATGGGATCTCCGGTCCCGAACGCAGAGGTAAAAATGTTCTGGGATGACGCCTGGGAGGAGTCTTGGGTCGATCCCGGAGAAGAGAGCTTCCTGCAAAAGAGAAGAATCATCTAGGGTAGCCTCATTAGACAAGTCTGGGGCTGCTACCTGGGATCTCCGGTCCTTATAAGAAAAGGCCAAAAGACTCTAGGAGACGTCTGGAAGGAATCACAGGGAATCCCGGAGGGCAGAGGTTCCTCCAAAAAAGAAAAAAACGTCAACGGTAGCTTCCTTGGAGGAGTCTGGGGCTTCTACCTGACCCCTTAGGTAGGTAAAGCAGAGGACAGAAGACTGTGGGAGATGCCTGGGAGGAGTCTCAGGTGGCTGTCGGAGTTGAGAGATTTCTCTACAGGAGAACAAAAATGTCTCGAGCTACTTACCTGGAGGAGTCTGGGGCAGGTAGCTGGGATCTCCGGTCCCGAACGCAGAGGTAAAAATGTTCTGGGATGACGCCTGGGAGGAGTCTTGGGTCGATCCCGGAGAAGAGAGCTTCCTGCAAAAGAGAAGAATCATCTAGGGTAGCCTCATTAGACAAGTCTGGGGCTGCTACCTGGGATCTCCGGTCCTTATAAGAAAAGGCCAAAAGACGCTAGGAGACGTCTGGAAGGAATCACAGGGAATCCCGGAGGTCAGAGGCTCCTCGAAAAAAAGAAAAAAACCTCAACGGTAGCTTCCTTGGAGGAGTCTGGGGCTTCTACCTGACCCCTTAGGTAGGTAAAGCAGAGGACAGAAGACTGTGGGAGATGCCTGGGAGGAGTCTCAGGTGGCTGTCGGAGTTGAGAGATTTCTCTACAGGAGAACAAAAATGTCTCGAGCTACTTACTTGGAGGAGTCTGGGGCAGGTAGATGGGATCTCCGGTCCCGAACGCAGAGGTAAAAATGTTCTGGGATGACGCCTGGGAGGAGTCTTGGGTCGATCCCGGAGAAGAGAGCTTCCTGCAAAAGAGAAGAATCATCTAGGGTAGCCTCATTAGACAAGTCTGGGGCTGCTACCTGGGATCTCCGGTCCTTATAAGAAAAGGCCAAAAGACGCTAGGAGACGTCTGGAAGGAATCACAGGGAATCCCGGAGGGCAGAGGTTCCTCCAAAAAAGAAAAAAACGTCAACGGTAGCTTCCTTGGAGGAGACTGGGGCTTCTACCTGACCCCTTAGGTAGGTAAAGCAGAGGACAGAAGACTGTGGGAGATGCCTGGGAGGAGTCTCAGGTGGCTGTCGGAGTTGAGAGATTTCTCTACAGGAGAACAAAAATGTCTCGAGCTACTTACCTGGAGGAGTCTGGGGCAGGTAGCTGGGATCTCCGGTCCCGAACGCAGAGGTAAAAATGTTCTGGGATGACGCCTGGGAGGAGTCTTGGGTCGATCCCGGAGAAGAGAGCTTCCTGCAAAAGAGAAGAATCATCTAGGGTAGCCTCATTAGACAAGTCTGGGGCTGCTACCTGCGATCTCGGGTCCTTATAAGAAATGCCCAAAAGACTCTAGGAGACGTCTGGAAGGAATCACAGGGGATCCCGGAGGGCAGAGGTTCTTCCAAAAAAGAAAAAAACGTCAACGGTAGCTTCCTTGGAGGAGTCTAGGGCTTCTACCTGACCCCTTAGGTAGGTAAAGCAGAGGACAGAAGACTGTGGGAGATGCCTGGGAGGAGTCTCAGGTGGCTGTCGGAGTTGAGAGATTTCTCTACAGGAGAACAAAAATGTCTCGAGCTACTTACTTGGAGGAGTCTGGGGCAGGTAGCTGGGATCTCCGGTCCCGAATGCAGAGGTCAAAACGTTCTGGGATGACGCCTGGGAGGAGTCTTGGGTCAATCCTGGAGAAGAGAGCTTCCTGCAAAACAGAAGAATCATCTAGGGTAGCCTCATTAGACAAGTCTGGGGCTGCTACCTGCGATCTCCGGTCCTTATAAGAAAAGCCCAAAAGACTCTAGGAGACGTCTGGAAGGAATCACAGGGGATCCCAGAGGGCACAGGCTCCGCCAAAACAGAAAAAACCTCAACGGTAGCTTCCTAAGAGGAGTCTGGGGCTTCTACCTGACCCCTTAGGTAGGTAAAGCAGAGGACAGAAGACTGTGGGAGATGCCTGGGAGGAGTCTCAGGTGGCTGTCGGAGTTGAGAGATTTCTCTACAGGAGAACAAAAATGTCTCGAGCTACTTACTTGGAGGAGTCTGGGGCAGGTAGCTGGGATCTCCGGTCCTGAACGCAGAGGTCAAAACATTCTGGGATGACGCCTGGGAGGACTCTTGGGTTGATCCCAGAGAAGAGAGCTTCCTGCAAAAGAGAAGAATCATCTAGGGTAGCCTCATTAGACAAGTCTGGGGCTGCTACCTGGGATCTCCGGTCCTTATAAGAAAAGGCCAAAAGACGCTAGGAGACGTCTGGAAGGAATCACAGGGAATCCAGGAGGGCAGAGGTTCCTCCAAAAAAGAAAAAAACCTCAACGGTAGCTTCCTTGGAGGAGTCTGGGGCTTCTACCTGACCCCTTAGGTAGGTAAAGCAGAAGACAGAAGACTGTGGGAGATGCCTGGGAGGAGTCTCAGGTGGCTGTCGGAGTTGAGAGATTTCTCTACAGGAGAACAAAAATGTCTCGAGCTACTTAATTGGAGGAGTCTGGGGCAGGTAGCTGGGGTCTCCGGTCCCGAACGCAGAGGTCAAAACGTTCTGGGATGACGCCTGGGAGGAGTCTTGGGTCGATCCCGGAGAAGAGAGCTTCCTGCAAAAGAGAAGAATCATCTAGGGTAGCCTCATTAGACAAATCTGGGGCTGCTACCTGAGATCTCCGGTCCTTATAAGAAAAGGCCAAAAGACGCTAGGAGACGTCTGGAAGGAATCACAGGGGATCCCAGAGGGCACAGGCTCCTCCAAAACAGAAAAAAGCCTCAACAGTAGCTTCCTAAGAGGAGTCTGGGGCTTCTACCTGACCCCTTAGGTAGGTAAAGCAGAGGACAGAAGACTGTGGGAGATGCCTGGGAGGAGTCTCAGGTGGCTGACGGAGTTGAGAGATTTCTCTACAGGAGAACAAAAATGTCTCGAGCTACTTACTTGGAGGAGTCTGGGGCAGGTAGATGGGATCTCCGGTCCCGAACGCAGAGGTCAAAACATTTTGGGATGACGCCTGGGAGGAGTCTTGGGTCGACCCCGGAGAAGAGAACTTCCTGCAAAAGAAAAGAATCATCTAGGGTAGCCTCATTAGACAAGTCTGGGGCTGCTACCTGGGATCTCCGGTCCTTATAAGAAAAGGCCAAAAGACTCTAGGAGACGTCTGGAAGGAATCACAGGGGATCCCGGAGGGCACAGGCTCCTCCAAAAAAGAAAAAACCTCAATGGTAGCTTCCTTGGAGGAGTCTGGGGCTTCTACCTGACCCCTTAGGTAGGTAAAGCAGAGGACAGAAGACTGTGGGAGATGCCTGGGAGGAGTCTCAGGTGGCTGTCGGAGTTGAGAGATTTCTCTACAGGAGAACAAAAATGTCTTGATCTACTTACTTGGAGGAGTCTGGGGCAGGTAGCTGGGATCTCCGGTCCCGAACGCAGAGGTCAAAATGTTCTGGGATGACGCCTGGGAGGAGTCTTGGGTTGATTCCGGAGAAGAGAGCTTCCTGCAAAAGAGAAGAATCATCTAGGGTAGCCTCATTAAACAAGTCTGGGGCTGCTACCTGCGATCTCGGGTCCTTATAAGAAAAGGCCAAAAGACTCTAGGAGACGTCTGGAAGGAATCAAAGGGGATCCCGGAGGGCAGTGTTTCCTCCAAAAAAGAAAAAAGCCTCAACGGTAGCTTCCTTGGAGGTGTCTGGGGTTTCTACCTGACCCCTTAGGTAGGTAAAGCAGAGGACAGAAGACTGTGGGAGATGCCTGGGAGGAGTCTCAGGTGCCTGTCGGAGTTGAGGGATTTCTCTACAGGAGAACAAAAATGTCTCGAGCTACTTACTTGGAGGAGTCTGGGGCAGGTAGATGGGATCTCCGGTCCCGAACGCAGATGTCAAAACGTTCTGGGATGACGCCTGGGAGGAGTCTTGGGTCGATCCCAGAGAAGAGAGCTTCCTGCAAAAGAGAAGAATCATCTAGGGTAGCCTCATTAGACAAGTCTGGGGCTGCTACCTGGGATCTCCGGTCCTTATAAGAAAAGGCCAAAAGACGCTAGGAGACATCTGGAAGGAATCACAGGGAATCCAGGAGGGCAGAGGCTCCTCGAAAAAAAGAAAAAAACCTCAACGGTAGCTTCCTTGGAGGAGTCTGGGGCTTCTACCTGACCCCTTAGGTAGGTAAAGCAGAGGACAGAAGACTGTGGGAGATGCCTGGGAGGAGTCTCAGGTGGCTGTCGGAGTTGAGAGATTTCTCTACAGGAGAACAAAAATGTCTCGAGCTACTTACCTGGAGGAGTCTGGGGCAGGTAGCTGGGATCTCCGGTCCCGAACGCAGAGGTCAAAACATTCTGGGATGACGCCTGGGAGGAGTCTTGGGTCGATCCCGGAGAAGAGAGCTTCCTGCAAAAGAGAAGAATCATCTAGGGTAGCCTCATTAGACAAGTCTGGGGCTGCTACCTGCGATCTCCGGTCCTTATAAGAAAAGCCCAAAAGACTCTAGGAGACGTCTGGAAGGAATCACAGGGGATCCCAGAGGGCACAGGCTCCGCCAAAACAGAAAAAACCTCAACGGTAGCTTCCTAAGAGGAGTCTGGGGCTTCTACCTGACCCCTTAGGTAGGTAAAGCAGAGGACAGAAGACTGTGGGAGATGCCTGGGAGGAGTCTCAGGTGGCTGTCGGAGTTGAGAGATTTCTCTACAGGAGAACAAAAATGTGTCGAGCTACTTACTTGGAGGAGTCTGGGGCAGGTAGATGGGATCTCCGGTCTTGAACGCAGAGGTCAAAACGTTCTGGGATGACGCCTGGGAGGAGTCTTGGGTCGATCCCAGAGAAGAGAGCTTCCTGCAAAAGAGAAGAATCATCTAGGGTAGCCTCATTAGACAAGTCTGGGGCTGCTACCTGGGATCTCCGGTCCTTATAAGAAAAGGCCAAAAGACGCTAGGAGACGTCTGGAAGGAATCACAGGGAATCCCGGAGGTCAGAGGCTCCTCGAAAAAAAGAAAAAAACCTCAACGGTAGCTTCCTTGGAGGAGTCTGGGGCTTCTACCTGACCCCTTAGGTAGGTAAAGCAGAGGACAGAAGACTGTGGGAGATGCCTGGGAGGAGTCTCAGGTGGCTGTCGGAGTTGAGAGATTTCTCTACAGGAGAACAAAAATGTGTCGAGCTACTTACTTGGAGGAGTCTGGGGCAGGTAGCTGGGATCTCCGGTCCTGAACGCAGAGGTCAAAACATTCTGGGATGACGCCTGGGAGGAGTCTTGGGTTGATCCCAGAGAAGAGAGCTTCCTGCAAAAGAGAAGAATCATCTAGGGTAGCCTCATTAGACAAGTCTGGGGCTGCTACCTGGGATCTCCGGTCCTTATAAGAAAAGGCCAAAAGACGCTAGGAGACGTCTGGAAGGAATCACAGGGAATCCCGGAGGGCAGAGGTTCCTCCAAAAAAGAAAAAAACGTCAACGGTAGCTTCCTTGGAGGAGACTGGGGCTTCTACCTGACCCCTTAGGTAGGTAAAGCAGAGGACAGAAGACTGTGGGAGATGCCTGGGAGGAGTCTCAGGTGGCTGTCGGAGTTGAGAGATTTCTCTACAGGAGAACAAAAATGTCTCGAGCTACTTACCTGGAGGAGTCTGGGGCAGGTAGCTGGGATCTCCGGTCCCGAACGCAGAGGTAAAAATGTTCTGGGATGACGCCTGGGAGGAGTCTTGGGTCGATCCCGGAGAAGAGAGCTTCCTGCAAAAGAGAAGAATCATCTAGGGTAGCCTCATTAGACAAGTCTGGGGCTGCTACCTGCGATCTCGGGTCCTTATAAGAAATGCCCAAAAGACTCTAGGAGACGTCTGGAAGGAATCACAGGGGATCCCGGAGGGCAGAGGTTCCTCCAAAAAAGAAAAAAACGTCAACGGTAGCTTCCTTGGAGGAGTCTAGGGCTTCTACCTGACCCCTTAGGTAGGTAAAGCAGAGGACAGAAGACTGTGGGAGATGCCTGGGAGGAGTCTCAGGTGGCTGTCGGAGTTGAGAGATTTCTCTACAGGAGAACAAAAATGTCTCGAGCTACTTACTTGGAGGAGTCTGGGGCAGGTAGCTGGGATCTCCGGTCCCGAATGCAGAGGTCAAAACGTTCTGGGATGACGCCTGGGAGGAGTCTTGGGTCAATCCTGGAGAAGAGAGCTTCCTGCAAAACAGAAGAATCATCTAGGGTAGCCTCATTAGACAAGTCTGGGGCTGCTACCTGCGATCTCCGGTCCTTATAAGAAAAGCCCAAAAGACTCTAGGAGACGTCTGGAAGGAATCACAGGGGATCCCAGAGGGCACAGGCTCCGCCAAAACAGAAAAAACCTCAACGGTAGCTTCCTAAGAGGAGTCTGGGGCTTCTACCTGACCCCTTAGGTAGGTAAAGCAGAGGACAGAAGACTGTGGGAGATGCCTGGGAGGAGTCTCAGGTGGCTGTCGGAGTTGAGAGATTTCTCTACAGGAGAACAAAAATGTCTCGAGCTACTTACTTGGAGGAGTCTGGGGCAGGTAGCTGGGATCTCCGGTCCTGAACGCAGAGGTCAAAACATTCTGGGATGACGCCTGGGAGGACTCTTGGGTTGATCCCAGAGAAGAGAGCTTCCTGCAAAAGAGAAGAATCATCTAGGGTAGCCTCATTAGACAAGTCTGGGGCTGCTACCTGGGATCTCCGGTCCTTATAAGAAAAGGCCAAAAGACGCTAGGAGACGTCTGGAAGGAATCACAGGGAATCCAGGAGGGCAGAGGTTCCTCCAAAAAAGAAAAAAACCTCAACGGTAGCTTCCTTGGAGGAGTCTGGGGCTTCTACCTGACCCCTTAGGTAGGTAAAGCAGAAGACAGAAGACTGTGGGAGATGCCTGGGAGGAGTCTCAGGTGGCTGTCGGAGTTGAGAGATTTCTCTACAGGAGAACAAAAATGTCTCGAGCTACTTACTTGGAGGAGTCTGGGGCAGGTAGCTGGGATCTCCGGTCTCGAACGCAGAGGTCAAAACGTTCTGGGATGACGCCTGGGAGGAGTCTTGGGTCGATCCCGGAGAAGAGAGCTTCCTGCAAAAGAGAAGAATCATCTAGGGTAGCCTCATTAGACAAATCTGGGGCTGCTACCTGAGATCTCCGGTCCTTATAAGAAAAGGCCAAAAGACGCTAGGAGACGTCTGGAAGGAATCACAGGGGATCCCAGAGGGCACAGGCTCCTCCAAAACAGAAAAAAGCCTCAACAGTAGCTTCCTAAGAGGAGTCTGGGGCTTCTACCTGACCCCTTAGGTAGGTAAAGCAGAGGACAGAAGACTGTGGGAGATGCCTGGGAGGAGTCTCAGGTGGCTGACGGAGTTGAGAGATTTCTCTACAGGAGAACAAAAATGTCTCGAGCTACTTACTTGGAGGAGTCTGGGGCAGGTAGATGGGATCTCCGGTCCCGAACGCAGAGGTCAAAACATTCTGGGATGACGCCTGGGAGGAGTCTTGGGTCGACCCCGGAGAAGAGAACTTCCTGCAAAAGAAAAGAATCATCTAGGGTAGCCTCATTAGACAAGTCTGGGGCTGCTACCTGGGATCTCCGGTCCTTATAAGAAAAGGCCAAAAGACTCTAGGAGACGTCTGGAAGGAATCACAGGGGATCCCGGAGGGCACAGGCTCCTCCAAAAAAGAAAAAACCTCAATGGTAGCTTCCTTGGAGGAGTCTGGGGCTTCTACCTGACCCCTTAGGTAGGTAAAGCAGAGGACAGAAGACTGTGGGAGATGCCTGGGAGGAGTCTCAGGTGCCTGTCGGAGTTGACGGATTTCTCTACAGGAGAACAAAAATGTCTTGAGCTACTTACTTGGAGGAGTCTGGGGCAGGTAGCTGGGATCTCCGGTCCCGAACGCAGAGGTCAAAATGTTCTGGGATGACGCCTGGGAGGAGTCTTGGGTTGATTCCGGAGAAGAGAGCTTCCTGCAAAAGAGAAGAATCATCTAGGGTAGCCTCATTAAACAAGTCTGGGGCTGCTACCTGCGATCTCGGGTCCTTATAAGAAAAGGCCAAAAGACTCTAGGAGACGTCTGGAAGGAATCAAAGGGGATCCCGGAGGGCAGTGTTTCCTCCAAAAAAGAAAAAAGCCTCAACGGTAGCTTCCTTGGAGGTGTCTGGGGTTTCTACCTGACCCCTTAGGTAGGTAAAGCAGAGGACAGAAGACTGTGGGAGATGCCTGGGAGGAGTCTCAGGTGCCTGTCGGAGTTGAGGGATTTCTCTACAGGAGAACAAAAATGTCTCGAGCTACTTACTTGGAGGAGTCTGGGGCAGGTAGCTGGGATCTCCGGTCCCGAACGCAGATGTCAAAACGTTCTGGGATGACGCCTGGGAGGAGTCTTGGGTCGATCCCAGAGAAGAGAGCTTCCTGCAAAAGAGAAGAATCATCTAGGGTAGCCTCATTAGACAAGTCTGGGGCTGCTACCTGGGATCTCCGGTCCTTATAAGAAAAGGCCAAAAGACGCTAGGAGACATCTGGAAGGAATCACAGGGAATCCAGGAGGGCAGAGGCTCCTCGAAAAAAAGAAAAAAACCTCAACGGTAGCTTCCTTGGAGGAGTCTGGGGCTTCTACCTGACCCCTTAGGTAGGTAAAGCAGAGGACAGAAGACTGTGGGAGATGCCTGGGAGGAGTCTCAGGTGGCTGTCGGAGTTGAGAGATTTCTCTACAGGAGAACAAAAATGTCTCGAGCTACTTACCTGGAGGAGTCTGGGGCAGGTAGCTGGGATCTCCGGTCCCGAACGCAGAGGTAAAAATGTTCTGGGATGACGCCTGGGAGGAGTCTTGGGTCGATCCCGGAGAAGAGAGCTTCCTGCAAAAGAGAAGAATCATCTAGGGTAGCCTCATTAGACAAGTCTGGGGCTGCTACCTGCGATCTCCGGTCCTTATAAGAAAAGCCCAAAAGACTCTAGGAGACGTCTGGAAGGAATCACAGGGGATCCCAGAGGGCACAGGCTCCGCCAAAACAGAAAAAACCTCAACGGTAGCTTCCTAAGAGGAGTCTGGGGCTTCTACCTGACCCCTTAGGTAGGTAAAGCAGAGGACAGAAGACTGTGGGAGATGCCTGGGAGGAGTCTCAGGTGGCTGTCGGAGTTGAGAGATTTCTCTACAGGAGAACAAAAATGTCTCGAGCTACTTACCTGGAGGAGTCTGGGGCAGGTAGCTGGGATCTCCGGTCCCGAACGC